>NC_091376.1:18337465-18491967 GCF_038502225.1 Cherax quadricarinatus
GGACCAATCTTCACCCTGTTTGTATACCCCACCCACACCATCCCCCACCCTCAATAACATCGACTTGTCATCCCTGTTGCCATGCCAAAACTCTCCACCAAGTCACTAAACCTAGGTAAATCCTCTGACCTTCTAAATAGCACTGTGGTGTCATCAACATATCCAACGATCCCCGGTTCCACAGACACCCCATCCCACACCATCCCTTCCCGTATGCCCCAACGCACAGCCCTATAGAACGGGTCCTGGAGTAATGCAAAGAGAAGCTGCGACATAGGGCATCCCTGCCTTAAGCCCCTTTCCATCCTAACAGGTTCACCTAATCTACCATTCACTTGTACCCTAACCGTTGCCTTCTTATACAACACCTTAGTCCAACTGACGATTTCCCTCCCAAACCCCTGCCATTGCATAAACTTCCACAATGCCTCACGCTCCACACAGTCATACGCTGCATGCCAATCTAATGCTAAAACCCCACCCTTGATGTTTCCCCCACTTTCATCTATAAACCTACGTATGATCCCATGCCCCACACACATCGAACAATCAGGCACTCCATATTGACCCTCGTCCAAAACGCTGGCAAGAACACCTTTCAACCTATTTCCCAACACTTTAGCAAAGATCTTGCAATCGCCACACATTAAGGTGATTGAACGGTAGTCATGCACACATTCACAAGACTTTATTTTAGGGACCATGACCACTACACCCGTTCTCTGCTGTTCCCCCAACCTACCCCTGGTTTTCATGGCATTAAATAACTCCACTAAAAACCCACGCAAACACTCCCAGTTTTCCCTATAAAAATCACAAGGGATGCCATCAATACCAGGCGATTTACCCATGCTCATCCCGTCCACTGCCACCCTAATCTCCTCCTCACTTATAGGCCTACCCAAACTCAATCGATCCTTATGCGCTAGATTACAGTTTACCCATTCGCCCATTGTGCCTAACGCCTCACAATTAACCCCCACACTTTTGCCATTCTTCTCATACCACGCATCCACATAACAACCCATACCCTCTGTAGACGAAAGCACCTGCCCCTGACGATATCCTGCCAATTGCTCCTGTACCTGCAAACTCATCACCACTTTTGCCCTATGACGTGTTCCCTGCACCCGCAAGACATACACCGACGGACGGTCCCCCCATAAGACCTCATCAAGGCCCTCTGGAACCCTTGCAGCATCAAAATTGCGATTTTGAATATCCCTAATCCGTTGTTTCAAACCCTCAATCTCACCCATCGGATATGCACCCCCCCCTTCCATATAGCATTCTTGTAGTTGACCCTCAAGGTAATTTAAAATCCCATATTGAAACTGCCTCTCTTCCTTTCCCCTCTTCTTATAAAAATCCCTCACCTTTCCCTTACTGACCGAGTCCCACCACCCAATGACATCAACACCCCCCCTCCATCAGCCCACCACCTTTTCCAAGCATGCGCAAATGATTTCCTCCCCTCCCCTGTTTTCAATAACCCAACATTCATCTTCCAGAAACCTCTGAAACGCTTCGGCAAACCCTCTCAATTTAAATCCACCAGAACCCCACGATGATCAGAGAATCTTACATTCAACGCACACACACTGCTCACCCTCACCCCCCGAGATACATAAATACGATCAAGCCTCGCCACATAATCATGCTTAATAAACGTATGCATCACTCCGCTCACCTCCCCTCCAACATCCACTACATTCACACCTCCTAACAGATCCTCTAAAAACCCCGAAAAAATCCCCTCCCCCTAGGCTCTACATCCTTACGTCGGACAACACAGTTCCAATCACCCCCTATAATTGTAATACCTTGAAGCGATCTGAAATGGTAGACAAGGACATCCCTAAAGAATCTACTTTTAACACCCATGTCCCCTTCCACCGGCCCATACACCCCAATGAAACCCACCCGAACCCCTCCCCACATACCCTCGACTCTAACCACCCGCCCCTCCTCCCCTACCTCACACCTATGCAAAAGAAACAGGCTGGCTTCCTTAATTAATAGCGCCACACCACCTTTCAGTCGTGTAGAGCAACCCATGTACACGTCATATCCGGTAATTGACAATTCACCTAAATATTTATAATTATGCTCCTGCAAGAACACAAGATCTGGCCTGTATCTCCTCAAATAACCCTCCAGAACTTTACATTTGCCTACTGCCTTCAACCCATTAACATTTAAAGACACCTGAAGGCCGTAATGAGGGCCTTCCCTTAGACACCCTAACACACTTAGAACCCTGGCAAGAAACCCCACCCCTCCCCCCACACTTCCCATCATCTTCCCCTTGCTCACGCTCTACATTCTTTAAACCACCTTTCTCTCTAGGCGTTAGATCATACCAGGTTTTCTTCCCCGTCCTTTGCCCAGGCGTCAAATCATCCTCACTATCAGAAATGACAGCCGTCCTCTTGCGAGAGCCATGCTTCTCACGTTTCACCTCCTCCTGGGCATCTTCCCTGTGGACCTCCACTGCCACACTCTGGACCCTCCCCTCATCACTCACAACCTTCTCATTGAGGCCACCCACCTCAGCCTCTACTCTCACATCATCCAAGCCAGCAATGACCGAAACATCCAGTAAGTCGTCCAGGGCCTCCTGAATTGTAGCTTCCAAAACATGGTGTGCAATTGCAGACTCCTCACCACTCTTCGCCGACACCAAGCCTACGTCCTCGTCAAGTCCAGTGAGTGTCACACACTCAGGCGACGACGCCTCCTCCCTCTCCATCTCCACACTCCACGCCTCCCGTGACAAAGATTTACGTTGCGTTGCCATTGCATAAGTCAGTTGGTCCGTAGTACCATCAGATCCCGCCTCAGCTTCAGGTTTCCCACATCTCGTTGGACAAGTCGGCGCTATGTGGTCGTACGCCCCCCACACACGGCACGTACGCCTCTGACCTGAGTATGTTACGTACACCTGAGTCCGGAAGTCCTCCATTCCCATATAAGATGGAATAGGATGCCTTAGGGACATTTTCAGGGAAAACGTCCCTTCAGAGAAGCCAACTGGTGGCCCATCTCGCCAACGTCCCAATGTCGCCATGTGGATCGTCCCATATCGTTCAAACACATGCCGTAAATCACTTTCATCCGCCTCGAAAGGTACATTACGCTCCTTGACCCAGGTGTAGAATCTTGATACGTCATGAAGACGGACACATACGCCAGGGGCAACCGTCTTAACCATGTCCTGATACTTGGCCACCATGTTGTCATATGTACTGCTCAGCCGGAACTTGACGAAAATGCATGCCACACCATTCAGTGAGACTCCATAAAGATCTTCATTAGCGATACTGTACATTTCCCGCAATATCGCCGCAGCAACATGTTGGTATTCTGGGCAGTAAGCACGCCCCTCACTAATTCCAAACAGATAGTGTTCACACGTCTGTGGCCACTCTCCGCCATGATGAAAAAACTGTCACCTGCCACCAGGGGTCAGAGTGCAGTTCCATGTACGTCCTCTCTACTCAAGAGTTGAGAGACGAATATGAAAACTGTGCAGAAAGCCAGATGATTCGGGAGCTACTGCGCAGCCTGTCTGCATGGCCCGAGAGCGATGTGGACAATGTATATGAAATATGTACATTATAAACGTTGGGCCTCATTCAGGGGGCGTAATATTATATATTACATTGTAAAGGTTGCTTGTCCACAGGAAACATAGGGGTGGGGGATATTCTTAAATATTTCAAAATGTGTAATAGATAAATTCATGTGTCCTTGTTGCCTCTCTCAGATTGTACACGTTAAGTATTAAATTTTTTCATAATCTTGTGACACATTTTGAGAGACTAATACAATGTAAGTAATTAAAAATTTCAGGTTGTCTAATTATTCATTCGATTTGATTTCAAAATAATTGTGGTGTCATGCCTAACAAGCCGAACTTGCCGAATAAGACATTCGTTAATTTGGACATCAGCAAAAAAGAAAAAAACAAAAAAAAAAATAGCTGAAAATATAAAAAAAATATTTGGAACCAAATCTAACTTAGAAACATCACCTAACTCACAAAAAAATATTTTCTGAATTCTATTCATTTTTTTTAAATTACTTAAAATTAATGATATATATTTTTTCGTTATGTTCGGACTGACATAGGCAGAGTTATTGAAAAAAAAATTAACTTTCTCTATTTGGTTGAAAAAGGAAAGTAAATATTCCTAAATGAGTTCATTTTTCTACTATCAGACACCGTCAGTAGACAATCGTGCATAATTAAATCAATGATACATATGAAAAATAAATTTTATAATTGTTTCATGCAGATTCTGTGTGCTGCTGCTGCCACCTGGAGTTGTCTGGTGGCAGTATTATTTTCACAAACATGGCGCAGGCTAGCCGGCGTCGTATCAATACTGTCTGCATTGAATTAACCAGTGGAGCTGCAATGGGGCCATCAATGGAGTTGCTTCTGCCTGCAATAACTTGCACTGAACGGTACGAAGAGGACGCGGGGAGACGACATCACTTCCCTGGATGTTGTACAAGTGCTGGATGAGGTCATCGCGGAAGTGAATGGTAGCGATGCGGAAACGTCGATAGTGTCGACGTTAGGGAACATTTTGGACAATGAGTGTCCTTGTCAGGATGTTGGTACAGACCTGGATCTTGGGTTTGCAGTTGAGGAGGGAGTGGTGATGCCAGCTCAGCCTGAAGTGTGTGATAAGGATGCCCAGTTGGTGAGAACTGTGGAGGTGGAGGTTCATCATGGCACTGTGCTGGATGACTTGATACAGGTCGAGGGTACGACACGAAAGCGTGCAGCAGTGCTTTCTGATTCCGACGACGTGCTCATGCCCGCACGACGACCTGATAAGTAAACATGAGTGGATGCCATGCGGAGAGGTTCAAGTGGCACTAAGGGGCAGGGGTTGGGTAAGTGTGCCCAGAAAGGGGGGGAGGGAAAAGGGTGCAACGAGACGATCAGGTGATAAGTCGATATTGTCAAGAGGGAAACCCCTTTCGTCGGTTTTAAGTGCCTGATATTAAATATCAATGGCTTGAGGACGCAGAGAAAGTGTGAGTGGTTTAGGGAACATTTGGTGCTTCAAGATATTGACGTAGTGTTCTTGCAGGAGCACAGTTATAGACCGGGTTATTAGTTGAAGGTGGATGGATATAATGTGCATGTTGAGCATGCAGTCAGATTGAAAGGAGGTGTGGCCATTTTGGTGAAAGAAACTAGCCCGTTGGTTGTCAGGCATTGTGAGTTGGGGAGGGGAGGGTGATTCATGTTGATGGGTTATGGGGTCAGGTACAGATGATGTTGGTGTGTGTGTGTATGGCCCGGCAGAGGGAGATGTACGGGTAAAGAATAAATTCGTGAGGGACTTTCTGGTATATTATTTGAGTGGATTGCCGGGAATCGCTGTGATAGGAGGTGATTGGAGCTGTGTGATAAGGAGTAAGGATGTTGAACCGAGGGGGGCAGGGCATTGTTTGAGAATATTGGGAGAATTGTTATCTGGGGTAGGATTGATTGATGTTGGGGGAGGCGGGGTGTATGCGGCTAGGCTCGATCGATTGTACGTGCCCAGGACAGTCGTAATACATAGTGTGAGGGAAATGGACGCAGTTTTTTCTGATCACAGGAGTGTTTTGGTGGATATAGGTTGGGAGGGGATGCCAAAAAGGTGTAAGGGGTTTTGGAAGTTGAATGTAAAGTTGTTGCAGGAAGAAGAGCCTCGACAGTCATTTGTTCAGTTGTGGTACGAGCTGGTGGCAGAAGCGCCTGGGAATAGTGATCTGGTTAGTTGGTGGGACTCTGTGGCGAAATCTAGTATTAGGGAATTTTATATTCGTAGTGGGAGGGAATATACCAGGTTGAAGTATGGGTTCCAATCTTATCTTGAGGGGCAGTTGAAAGCTTCCTACGAGCATGGAAGTGCTAGGTATCCGGTGGACGATATTGAGGGATTAAAGGAGCGTATTAGGGATTTGCAAAATGAAAGATTTGAAGGAACGTGAGTTTTGGGTGGGCTGGAAGAGGTGTTATGGGGTGATAGGCCTTCGGCATGTGTGTTGAGGAGACAGCGTAAGAGAAGAGTGGCGACGGATATGATGGGATGAACTGTTCATGTGGGGATGGAAGGGTATAGGGAGGGGCAGGTATTAGTGACGACTGAGGGTATGAGTGGATATCTAGATGCATGGTTTAGGTCATATACACAAAACGTAGGTATTCGAGATGAGGCTGTAAAGGAAATGGGAGGTTTTGTGCAATGTGAGATTGATGGTACAGATAGGGTAAAATTAGAAGGTCCGATCACGGAAAGTGAGATTTCGCACACTTTGTCTGGTGCAAGTTTAGGTAAGGCGCCAGGTGTAGACGTGTTGCCTAATGATTTTTACGTTAGGAATTGGGAAGTATTGAGAAGATTTTTCGTTAGGTTACTCAGTGTAATGAAGGACGATGGAGAAATGGGTGAGCAGCAAAGGACTGCTGTCATGGTATTAGTTCCGAAAGGTGGACAGACTAGGGTAGAGGATTACCGAGCAATATCGCTTATGTGTGGTGATGATAGGTTATTTGCATGGATATTAGGGAATAGAATAAAAAAAGTGATAGGTAAAGTAATTAACAGAGGACAATATGGGGTACCGGGAAGGACAATGTATGAAGGGCATGGAGTTATTAGAAGTTTTATAGAGCAGAGGGGGGAGTTGGGGGTGGGGGTGTTTTGACATTGGATTGGAGAGCGGCTTACTATAGTGTAGAGAGGGATGCGTTATGGAGGTTCATGCGTTGGCAGGGATTCGGGAGGGAAATTATATCTTGGGCGAAAACATTGTATCAGGGAGCATCTATGAGTGTACAGGTTAATGGAAGGCTAGGTGTTAACATTCAGATGGGAAGAGGTTTGCGACAGGGATGCCCTCTGTCGCAAATATTGTTTGCGTGCCTCCAGAATCCCTTTTATAGGGCAGTTAGGTGGAGTATCGCAAGTGGAGGGGTTAGTAATGAACGAGAGGGTGGGGCGGGTATTGTGAGTTATGTGGATGACACGACTGTATTGGGGAGGGATGAGAGGGATTTACACAAGGTAGGAAAGGTGGTAGATGTGTTTGGCGAGGCTACTGGGATGGAAATTAACGTGGCAAAGTCTAAGTATATGGACATAGGCAATAGCGTAAACAGAGGTGGGACTGTATAGCATTTGTGGAGTGTAGTGGATCAGCTATTGATTTGTGGGATAGTGTACGTTAAGAATGATAGGGTCGCGCAAGAGGTAAATTCGATGCGCACCGTGGGTGGGGTTTTGAAAAGATTGGGTGGTTTGAGGTCGGAGCAGCTGACGTTGCATCAGAGGGTTATTGTGACGAACGTTCTGTTGTATAGCAAGCTATGGCACGTGGTGGCAATATACCTGCTGAGGCGGCGAGAGGTGCAACAGTTGCAACATGGTATTTTCAGATTTATATGGGGATCATGTTGTGACTGGCTAAGTAGAGGGGTGGTGATGCTTCCCGTTAGCCAGGGGGGCTGGGGCTTATACCTTTAGAAAAGCGTATGATGAGTGTGTATCTAAAACGTGGCTATTTGAGGGAGGTGGGGGCGAGGTGAGGGGGGCTAGAAAGACTGCGTATGGATATGCAACGATGGTGGGGGGTTAGGGAATTAATGATTGGTGAGGCCATGTTGCGGATTTTAATGACGGTGAGGGATCCAGAGCACCTCAAATTGAGGATTCTTGAGAGGGTTGGGGGTGGGTCTGTCGTGGCGGCAGTTGAGGGGGCATACCCCATGTATGGTAAGACACATATGCAACAGTTAGGTATCTTTATTATGAAACGTTTCGCCTACACAGTAGGCTTCTTCAGTCAAGTACAGAAAAGTTGATAGAAGCAGAAGATACTTGAAGACGATGTAATCAGTACAGAAAAGTTGATAGAAGCAGAAGATACTTGAAGACGATGTAATCCATCGATGTAATTACATCGTCTTCAAGTATCTTCTGCTTCTATCAACTTTTCTGTACTTGACTGAAGAAGCCTACTGTGTAGGCGAAACGTTTCATAATAAAGATACCTAACTGTTGCATATGTGTCTTACCTAACAACCTGTCGGTATTTTATACCATTTTAATGTTCATACCCCATGTATGCCTGGGGAAATATCTGGAAATGTTTACGGCAATTGCGTGTTAAACCAGGTGTAAGGGAGGTAATGTTTAGGTTTCTACATGGAATCTTGACGTCTGGTGTTGTGTTATTTAATAGGAGAGGGGAGTGCAAGGCGTGTGGATGTTCGGAGACTATTTTTCATGTGGTGTATTTTTGTAATTGTTTAGAAGCTGTGAGGGTATGGTTAGGTAGGGTAGTTAGGTTAGTGGGTGGGCAAAGGTTACAGGTGTTAAAGGTGTTAAGTTTAGATATAGGTGGGATGAGCCAGATGGTGGTGAATGCGGTTGCGTATGTGGTTACTGATTTTATTTATTCGTCTTGGGCTATGAGGGAGGTGGGTGTGGATGAAAGAATAAAGGTGTTAGCGGCCACCATTTATAGAACTAAGTGTGGCAATAAGGATCTTTATGGGGGAAGGTGGGAGAAAGCGTTTACTGAGGGATACCGAGTTTTAAGTTGAAGGATTTACGGGATTTAAGTGTAAAGTAATGGGTAACGACGGCTAGTTTCTTGAGTGGGGATGTGTGGATGGCTTTTAAAGTGTGTGATTGGATTTGTACTGACACAATTATGCTTTTCCTGAGTAGCGAGTGTGGTGTGGGTGGTGGTATTACACATGTGTTCCTCTTATATTGTGAATAGTACATGTACGTAGTGTATTGGAGTACTACATCATTGTGTGTATATAAGGTGAGTGAAAGGGTAGAATCTTACAGTATTTGTGTGTGTGAGAAATACTGTTCGTTATTGTGAGAGTGTCTTCAAAGATGTTATAGAAAGCACAAACTACGTGGTGTTACTAAGGTATGCCATATGACTGTTTACAATATGCTGTGTTACAAAGTCCGGGGTTTCCCTTCTTGTAGGATGCATTCTGTAAGACAATTTCTGTATACCGGAAGGCTCGGAAGTGTAAATAGCTGTAATGAGCAACGTGGTACAGTATTTAATATTATATGAGAATGTATTTTGGCACATAAGGCCTAACATATAATGTTTCAGCGGCCTGGCTAAGATAATATAGTACATGTCGTGTGACACTGTATGTGCAGGGTAGTGTTATATATTTTAAGTACACACTGCTGGTTTCCCTTTGCTATTTTAATGTTTCAAGTCACATGTAAGAGTATCTGATACGTAATATAAAAATGTAAGTTGATTTTGTGTAAATACACAATTTTAGATGATTTGTTGGAGCAGGTATGCATATGAGTTCAAGTAGCAGTGTGTGGAGAAATTTTCTCCAGGAGGGGGTATCAGCTCCCTTCAGCCCCTTCAGCCCCTTTCAGCCCTGAGGGGCCCAGCCCTCTTAGAAGGGGCAAATATCTTGTTTACTGCTACAGCAAGTAATTGGTTCCAGATGCAGTACCAGTATGACCTGTGGTCAAGTGACCGTCGCTCTTTGCAGTCCATTGTTGCAGAGTGTATTTTAATAAGAGACAGTACATCTCTTACCTTAGCAGGACAATTAAGGAAAATCCTGCTCCCACTTTATTACCATTGTAGAGATAGTGTATATTGTTGTCTATGCTTAAGACAGCAAGAATCAAACATTCTGCTTTGCCTCATAGAGGAAGTGGCAAGGAAGCAATAGTACTAGGTCAGCCTTTCGTTGGTGCTGGGGGCAGTGACGGCTTGGGGCGTTGTGGCATCTTCAGATTATTTTTGACTCTACTGAGAGTGACACTGACGCCAGGATAACCAACAAAGAACGATCTGTGAGTTAGTGTGAACAAAGTGTCTCACAAAACACGATAAACACTTACAGAGAAGTGTGATGAACTTCTTAGTGATATTTTGTGAACAATTATTGATGAACAGTGTAACAACGAGCGTTGCGATCCAACAGAGTGTAGTGCGACATTTTTCAAAGAACGCTATTCTTCAATCAACTCAACGGATATCCGGGCATAATTATGGGTCAGATACATATACCCAGGTAAGTGTTCTACCTCGTGATGTACTACTATTGACTGCGCAGTTGAGTATAAAGTCGTGAGTTAGTCACTTATCATAAACCCCGGTGATATGCGGACCTTTGAGTCCACACATGTAAGTTTGTCAGCAATCAGTGAATGAAATATGCTGACATAACACCCCTTAGGGGTAATTTATAATTTACAAATTATAACTCATTTACAGCCCGGTTGTTAAGACACATAGGCAACACTTAAGCAACTTTAATCTGAAACGTTTCCCCTACACAGTAGGCTTCTTCAGTCGAGTACAGAAAGTAGGTAGGAGCAGTAGAGATGTGAAGACGATGTAATCAGTCCATCACCCTTAAAGTCGTAGATTTGAGGTTGTCAGTCCCTCGGACTGGAGAAGTTCTGTTCCAAAGTCTGGAACTAACTGAAGATCAAGCGACAGTGTTGAGACTTAAATACTGTCGGAAAGAGAGGTGCAGAGTAGTAGTAGTGAGATTGTAGCCACTGAGAGGTCATGTCCCTCTCAGAACAAACGGTTCTCACTTGAAGAAGTTGTCCAAGGTGTTTTCTGTTCTATACCAAGATTCCATTGTGTTGCAGTGTCTGACAGAGTGAATATCAAAATGTTCGCATTGCTATTGGGCAGTGCGGACGTGCTGCGCAGTAGCTCCTGATTGAGTTGGCTTTTGTGCAGTGTTGACGTGTACTTGGCTCTGTGAAGACCTGTTTGCGCACTCTCTAGAATTGAAGCAAGATGCCCTCCATCGAGCAACTTTACCAACAGCTTAAGGAAGAATTGAGGTTGGCGAATATGGAAATTCGGTGACTGACCGAGGAAAACAAAAAGATTCGAAGTAGTCCTCCTGTTTTGAGTCCTCAGGTCAAGAAGGGAAACTGGTCAGTGGCTGGACAGCAGGGAAAGAAGTTGACGATCAAGAAGACGAATGGAAAGGTAGAAACGATGAAGAAGAAAGAGACTGCCGTGGAAACTGTTGTGGAAACATCCAATACATTCTCAGTGCTACCCGACGAATGTGAGTCGACTACTGGGAACGACACGACGAAAGACATTAAGGAAGGTAAGAATCTTGTTGTTGTTGGGGATAGCCAAGTTAGGTATATGGATAGGGCGTTCTGCTTGAAGGACAGGAGTAGGAGACAGAGAGTTTGCTTTCCTGGGGCTGGGATGGAGGATATTGTTAGCCGTCTGGATGACATCATGAGAGGTAATGGGAGCAATCCTATTATCTGTCTCAGTGTTGGAGGCAACGAGGTTGGCAGACGTAGGAGTGAGGACCTGATTAGCAGGTATAGGTCAGCAATAGAAATAATTAGAAGTAAGGGTGGGAACCCTCTCATATGTGGTATTTTGCCAAGGAGGGGAGTTGGAAATGAATGGTTGTCCAGGGCAATTGGTGTCAATTGCTGGCTGGACAAATACTGTAAGGAAAATGCGGTAACATTCATTGACAACTGGGACCTCTTCTATGGCAGAAATGACATGTATGCTAGGGATGGGGTTCACTTATCTAGGTGTGGGGTGGGAGCACTGGCAACTGCAGTGGAGGGAGCAGTTATGACTTTAAACTAGGACTAGTTAGTGGTATGGGTTTTGGCAGGAAAACAGTGAAGTCCCAGTGTAGTAATATTACGAGTTCTAGGGGAACTAGTAATAATAAGAACGAGATAGATATTGAAAAGCCAGGTACCTTGGGTGATAAGGACAGTAATAGATTTAGTAGAAAAATAGAAATGAGCAGGAAGGGTAAAGAGAAAGGCGAGTCTTTCAATGTTTATTATGCTAATTGCCGTAGTGCTAGGAATAAGATGGACGAGTTGAGATTAGTTGCTAGTGTAGGTAACATTGATGTATTTGCCTTAACTGAGACGTGGTTTAATTCAAAAAGTCGGGTTACTCAAAGCCCACACTTTTTAGCAGATGACACTACATACGTCGCTTCTCTCACCCTGGTATTAGAGCACTCCCTCAACTACCCAGTCATGTGTACGCTAGCCACAGTTGGTGTACTGTAAATAACGAATTACAGAAAATATCTACCTGGATGAGGACTAACAAACTTACACTAAACATTGACAAAACCTACTTCATTCAGTTTGGTAACAGAGCTACAGATGTACCTCTTAACATAACAATAAACGGATCACCTATCACAAAGCTAACAGAGGGAAAATTCTTAGGAATCCACCTCGATAATAGACTCAAATTTCATACACATATACAACAAATTTCTAAGAAAATTTCCAAGACTGTAGGCATACTATCGAAGATACGGTACTATGTTCCACAGTCAGCCCTCCTGGCCCTATATCACTCTCTTATTTACCCCTATCTCACCTATGGAATTTGTGCATGGGGCTCAACAACAATTAACCATCTCAGACCACTAATTACCCAACAAAAGGCTGCAGTTAGAATGATAACAAATTCTCACTACAGGCAACACACTCCACCAATATTCAAAACACTCAACCTACTCACCATACAAAACATCCATACTTATTATTGCACCTATTACATACATAGAACACTTAACTCTGATATTAACCCTCCCCTCAAACATCTCCTTGCCAACCTCAACAGAACACATGACCATAACACAAGGCACAGATCACTCTTTGATGTTCCTCGTGTCCATCTCACGCTATGCAAAAACTCAATGCACATAAAAGGCCCTAAAATCTGGAATTCATTACCTGTAAATATAAAAGAAACACTACCTGTTTATAAATTCAAGTCTCTTCTCAAAGATCACTTACTCACTCAAAACCAAATAAATACTGAATAACTGAACCTTATAAATTGTATATCTTAAATGTTTCTCACAATTATATCACATAAATGTTAAACCTAAAACCCAATCTAACTTTATTATTTTTTAAATACACTACCTAACAGAATACTCCATTCGACTGAATGTACAACAATGCATGCAACCATATGACCTGTCTTTGTAATACTCATTTGTGCTTTATAGTTATCTGTTTACAATAATGTTTTATCACTGATTTCATCATTGCTTAGTTAATCTTAAGTTAATTTTAAGCCAGCCCGTAATGCTATGCATATAAGTGGCTTTGGCATGCTGCTCTTACCTGTATTTTTTGTACCTCTGTATGTATGCTCAAATTGTAAATAAATAAATAAATAAATATAAAATAGTTTCACGAGTTATACTGACATTTATACTGTATAGTGAATGAAGTGTATGACATCGATTAACAGGCTGACACAGCAAACTCAAGCCATAAACACCAGCCACATGTACTGTGTACCCTTCATGGTCATTGACCCTGAGGTTAAGCTTAGTAGGTCAGTAGTGTCTGACTCGATTATTGCTGACTTAAGCATAACAAAAACTCAGCTGTTTATAGCAGTACAGTGTTTTTTAAACACTCTAAGTGTGGTGCTAGAATTTTCAGTATACCATTAAAATGGCTTGTTTGAAAACTCAGTTTCAGTCTTTACAGACTAAGATTACACAATTAGAAAATCTAATTTCAGTCTGTATAGGATTAACTCAAGATACAAACATAGATTTTGATGATCTTGAGGTCAAATTTGAATTACTTACACAACGTCTGAAAATAATTAATTCAGACTATACACATTATGAAAATAAATTTCTTGAATCAGATCCATCTGAGGATGAAATTAAAAATGTTTTGGATACTTTTAGTAATCAACAATTAAGGTGGACAGGAGTACAGGCTATCTGCCGCAAAACTCTGTCACAGAGACCTACTGTAACTAGTGGTCAAACACCTGTTACACCTGTAACAACAACAAGTGTCCCATTACCAAGCTTACCTACATTGTCATTACCTATTTTCCAAGGTCATAATTATGAAGAATTCATTAGTGGTTTTCAATCCATAGTAAATTCACGAACTGACATAGATGAGATTGCTAAGTTCAATTATCTTAAATGTCTTGTGAAGGGAGAACCCTATGAACTGATTAAGTCATTTCCGGTGGTTAAAGGCAATTATCAAATAGCCTTACGTGTCTTAGCAGACAATTACTTTGATGCTGACAAGGCCAGAGTTAGACATGCAGTCTTAATATCAAGCTTGAAGCCACCCAAACATTGTTTTTCAGACTTACAGGCATTTAGAATCACATTAGACAATAGTCTCAGATCTCTAGGTGCTAAATATGACCTAAGACAATGTGATTGGTTTATCAGTGGTATTGTACAGGATAAGCTGTCACCACAAACTATTGAACGATTAAATATTATGTTCAATAAACGCTATTTCACTTGTGAAGAAATTAGCAATGGTTTACAAACAATAGTTTCATGCATGCAAGCAACGAGACAAGATGAAAAATCCACAAATCCAGTGGATAATAAACCTTCAACTCAGTATAAAAAGAGTATACCTACTCCCACTAAACCACAGAATGGGAAATCCCATATAGGCATTTATCAAGCTGTGAATACAACAGACAGTAAACAGACTGTCACACATAAACGTACTCCAAAATGTGTACTTTGTGATGGAACACATTGGGCACAGTATTGTAGTCAATACACATCAATGGAGGCACGTAAACAACGTGTTCATCAGCTGAAAAGGTGCATCAAGTGTTTAGGTGAACACAAGGGAGGTAAATGCTCACTGAAGAAGTGTTTTAAATGCAAGGGTATGCATCATACAGCATTATGCCCAAATACTTTTGCTGAACAGCAGAAGACTTCCACAGAATCAGGAAGTCAACAAGCAACAGCATTAAATGTGAGAGATAAGTTTAAAGCAACTGCTCTCCCGATAGCTCGAGTTGAGTTATCTAATAAATTACACAAAACCAATGTGCTAACACTATTTGATCAAGGCTCACAAAGGTCCTTCATAAGAAGAACAGTGTTGCAGAAACTGAATAAACAACCCTATGCCAAAATACAGTTAGATATAGCTGTTTTTTTCCACAATTCTGGTAAACAGACATATGACCTAGCCAGAATCACTGTTGGTCTAGGAAACAGGAAAAAGACAGTAGAAGCTGTGGTAGTAGATGATTTGCCTAAGTCTGTGCAGATCCAGGGATTAAAAGAAACAGTTGCAGCACTGAAAGCAGCTAAGGTCAAGTTAGCCTGTCCTGACATACAGACGGACACAATTAGTCCAATTGATTTAATCATTGGAAGTGATTATTATCACTGTTTTGTGCAAAATATAGTAAGTAAACATGATGTTCACTTGCTGAAAACAGCAGGAGGCCACATGATATGTGGTCCCATTCCCTCTCAAAGTGGGAAAGAAGCTGATATTGATTCAGTGGAAAATGTACTAGTTACGAGAATAACCGCTGATCATGTACCACAGCAAAAATTATCATTACTGGAAGAAATGAATGAACCAGTTGATAAGTTGTGGGATTTAGATGCGATAGGTATTGATGTAAATAAACCAAGCCCACAAGAGTCTCAGACTTATAACCAATATTTGGACACTGTCAAATATAAAGATGGACAGTATTGGGTTAGGTTACCATGGAAATTAAATCCACCACATCTGCCTAGCAATTATCGCATGGCTTTCGGACAGATGAAAGCACAAATACATGAGCTCAGGAAGAATCCAGAGCTACTGACTGTCTATGATAATATCATACAAGAACAGTTGGACAATAAATTCATTGAGGAAATAGTCGAAGATAAGTTGAAGACAGACGCTCATTATCTCCCGCACCATGGAGTCAGAAAAGATTCTGAAACCACTCCACTACGTGTTGTATATAATTGCAGCGCACGTGCAAATAAAGATGTAGCAAGTCTTAATGACTGTCTGATGACCGGACCCTCACTAACTGAGAAGCTTGGAGACGTGCTTATGAAATTTCGCACAAACCCATATGCCTACACGGCTGATATTTCCAAAGCTTTCTTAAGAGTAGGACTACAAGAAATAGATAGAGATTATACTCGATTCTTGTGGCCTGAAAATCCACATGATCCTCAAAGTCCTGTGAAAACTTATCGTTTCAAATCAGTATTATTTGGTGCAACATCCTCTCCATTCTTACTAGAAGCTACTCTAAATACACATTTGAAGAAATCTGAAAGTCCCTTCAAAGAAATCTTAAAGAAAAGTTTCTATGTGGACAATCTTCAAGGTAGTGTGAATAAAGAGGAGGATTTGAAATCCTTATACAGAGAAGCTAAAAAGGAGATGAAAGAAGCAAATATGCCTCTAATGTGGAGAAATTTTCTCCAGGAGCGGAGTATCAGCCCCCTTCAGCCCCTTTCAGACCTTTCAGCCCTGAGTGGCCCAGCCCTCTCAGAAGGGGCAAGCGTCTTGTTTACTGCTACAGTGAGTAATTGATCGCAGATGCAGTACGAGTATGCAACGTGGTCAAGTGACCTCTGCTCCTTGCAGTCCAGTGTTGCAGAGTGTATTTTTATAAGAGACAGTACATCTCTTACTTAGCAGGACAATTAAGGAAAATCCTGCTCCCATTTTATTACCATGGTAAAGATAGTGTACATTGTTGTCTATGCTTAAGACAGCAAGATTCAAACATTCTGCTTTGCTTCATCGAGGAAGTAGCAAGGAAGCAAAAGTACTAGGTCAGCTTTTCCTTTGTGCAAGGGGCAGTGACGGCGTGGGGCACTGTGGCGTCTTCAGATTACTTTTGACTCTACTGAGAGTGACACTGACACCAGGATAACCAACAAAGACACTGATCTGTGCGTTAGTGTGAACAAAGTGTCTCACAAAACACAATAAACACTTAAGAGAAGTGTGATCAGCTTCTTTAGTGATAGATTGTGAACAATAAAGACAAATCTTGTGGAACATAGTGTACCAGTGTGCGTATTCCTAGACAATGGAAGACGTGGACATCCAAGGACACTTCAGCTTCTATCAAGTCACCGATATCTGTCGAAGGTGTGAAGAACACCATAGCTCACGCTATAAGAGCAAGGTAGGTTACGAATTTCTTGTAGATCGGGGGACTGCGCAGTTCTTGAGTCACAAGGAGTTTGTAATCAACCTATAGTCGGCAGTAAGGTGTGGACTTTTGAGTCCAAACAAGTAAGTTTCGTCAGCCATCAGTGAATGAAATATGCTGACATAACACCCCCTAGGGGTAATTTATACTGTCTCACCAATTACCATACAAGGTAAAATGCTTACGCAAGATGCATGGAAGCTCAAAATTGGATGGGATGAGAACTTGCCTCTAGAAATGAGTCAAGCATGGGATGAAATATCCAAGGAGTTTAAACAACTTCATCAAATTAAATTTCCCAGACAAATAGGTCAAGAGGGAAACAAGTACACATTACATGTGTTCTGTGATGCGTCAACCAGAGGTTATGGCGCTGTAGCTTACATGAGTAATGCTGAAGGAAGTACACTAATTACTTCAAAGGCCAGGGTAGCACCCTTGAAGGTCAGAACAGTACCACAATTGGAACTGACAGCACTCTATGTAGGTACAAAATTAGCTGTCTATCTCAACAAAGTACTTGATCATCTCACTATTGAAAAAACCGTGATCTGGAGTGATAATGAAGCAGTTCTCCAGTGGTTAAGAAATAATAAGAGTAAGTTGGTCTATGTACAGAACAGAGTAGCAGAAATAAAAGAGATGCAGAGAGATTATCTCTTTCTCCACGTCTCTACCCAAGAGAATCCAGCTGACATGTTGTCACGTGGTGTCCCACTCAAGAAATTTGTGGATAATAAATTATGGCTCCACGGACCGAACTGGCTCTCTAATGAAAATAACTGGCCTCAGCAAAAAGCTCACATTATGCCAGAAGAAACAGTCTGCTTGAACACAGCAGAAATAAGTTGTGTAAATACTGCAGACACAACAGAAATAGTCATTGATGGATCTAAATACTCATCTTTGGGTAAACTCTTAAGAGTTACAGCTCTTGTCTTTAAATTCATTAAAGGAATAAAACCTGATTATGAATGTCTTGAACCCATTAAATACTGGGTGAAACTAATACAGAAAGATGTTTTCTCTACAGAATATAAATTTCTAGAAACACAAGATAAATCCCCAAAGAAACCTGTCATGATTAATTCTTTAGGACTTTATCTCGACTCAGAAAAGATTATAAGATGTCGAGGAAGAATTCATAATTCTTCACTACCTAAAGAAGCCATACATCCAATATTGATCCCCAAGAATCATTGGCTAACAAAACTGATTGTGCAAAACGCCCACAGTAACGTGTTACATGGTGGGGTAGCTGACACACTTTGTCATATACGACAATCCTACTGGATACCTCAAGGTCGACAAAGTGTGAAAAAACAAATAAAGGACTGTATTACTTGTCGTCACTACGATATGCGAGTATGTCAGTATCCAGGTCCACCTCCATATCCCTCTGAAAGAGTTTGTCATATCACTCCATTTGAGGTGACAGGTGTAGATTACACTGGACCAATAATTTTAACCAAAACAGTTGACAAAGTTCCCATCAAGGTGTACATCTGTTTGTTCACTTGTGCTACAACTAGAGCAGTACATCTAGAAGTAGCCACTGACATGTCTGCTGAAACCTTTATCAAATTATTCAGAAGGTTTGCAGCCAGAAGGGCATGTCCCAGACTGATGATTTCAGATAATGCAACGAACTTTGTTGCTGGTGCTGCTTATATAAGCAAGATCTTTGATCAACCAGAAGTACAACAGATGCTGAATCAACGCAGTTGTCGTTGGAGATACATTCCTCCTAAATCTCCATGGCACGGCGGATTTTATGAAAGAATGATCGGCATTGTAAAACGTTGTTTAAGGAAGACTCTTCATCGTCAGAGAATCGACTTAGAAGAATTCCGTACAGTTGTGACTGAAATAGAAAATAGAGTCAACAACAGACCTCTAACTTATGTTACCGATGATCTGGACAATTTAGAAGTGTTAAGTCCATCTCATTTACTCCATGGCAGAAGGCTCGAACCTGTTCCTCCCATGAATGATAAAGAAATCATAGAGGATCCTACTTATTTCGAACCTGAGCAACTCAGACGTAAATTCAAACACCTTAATAAAGTGATTGAACGTTGGGAGAAAATTTGGCGAGAAGACTATCTCACCTCATTGAGAGAACACTTCTATGGAGCTGGTGTTCCTGAAAATCATAAGTCCTTAAGACCTGGTGACATAGTGATTATTGACAATGATGGTCCGAGGTCCCAATGGCCACTTGGAAAAATTGTGACCATATATCCTGATGCAAATGGAATCATCAGGACAGTTGATGTTTTAAGCAAAGGTGTAGTGAATAAGCGGACAATAAATAAACTAGTGCCGTTAGAATTACACAGTGTTGAAAACAAAATTAGTGATTCTCCAGAAACCACACAGACTAAAGCTGTTCAGAAAAGACAAGCAGCAGTGGTGGCGAGTGAGAAAATCAAATTAATGTTAAGTGATGAATAGTTCACCTGCAGCGAACCTCCGCCGCCCCCCAGTGTGGAGAAATTTTCTCCAGGAGGGGGGTATCAGCCCCCTTCAGCCCCTTCAGCCCCTTTCAGCCCTGAGGGGCCCAGCCCTCTCAGAAGGGGCAAATATCTTGTTTACTGCTACAGTGAGTAATTGATCCCAGATGCAGTACCAGTATACGACCTGTGGTCAAGCGACCGCTGCTCCTTGCAGTCCAGTGTTGCAGAGTGTATTTTAATAAGAGACAGTACATCTCTTACCTTAGCAGGACAATTAAGGAAAATCCTGCTCCCACTTTATTACCATAGTAAAGATAGTGGACATTGTTGTCTATGCTTAAGACAGCAAGAATCAAACATTCTGCTTTGCTTCATCGAGGAAGTGGCAAGGAAGCAAAAGTACTAGGTCAGCTTTTCCTTTGTGCTGGGGGCAGTGACGGCGTGGGGCGTTGTGGCGTCTTCAGATTACTTTTGACTCTACTGAGAGTGACACTGACGCCAGGATAACCAACAAAGAACGATCTGTGCGTTAGTGTGAACAAAGTGTCTCACAAAACACGATAAACACTTACAGAGAAGTGTGATCAGCTTCTTCAGTGATATTGTGTGAACAATTATTGATGAACAGTGTAACAACGAGTGTTGCGATCCAACAGAGTGTAGTGCGACATTCTTCAAAGAACACTATTCTTCAATCAACTCAACGGATATCCGGGCGTAATTACGGGTCAGATACATATACCCAGGTAAGTGTTCTAACTCGTGATGTACTACTATTGACTGCGCAGTTGAGTATAAAGTCGTGAGTTAGTCACTTATCATAAACCCCGGTGATATGCGGACCTTTGAGTCCACACAAGTAAGTTTGTCAGCAATCAGTGAATGAAATATGCTGACATAACACCCCCTAGGGGTAATTTATAATCTTACAAATTATAACTCATTTACAGCCCGTTGAGAGATGACTTCGACAGCTTCTCAAGACCTCGTCTGCAGGGGCGGCTGTGCAGGCGATGAGCTGTCTTTCTAAGTTAAGTTTCCCTATATTTAAACTTAGCTGGTAATGCCATTTCTCAACAGTAATATAATAATAATAATAATAATAATAATAATAATAATAATAATCATAATAATAATTTTATTTCAAGTATATGTACAAAGTATACGTGCCTAGCTGACATCAGTGACGTACTACTATATAGAAAGTCCTTTGTTATACAGAGCATTTCAGGCAAATTTGGTCAGTTTTGCCCCAGGATGGGACCCACACCAGTCCACTACCTCCCAGGTACCCATTATACTGATGGGGAACATAGTCAACCGGTATAAAGAAGCATGCCCTGGCTGGGAATCGAACCCAGACCCTCGTTGCGTGAAGGAAGATCTTTAGCCACCAGGCTAAGGGGCAATACTCATGCATGTACAAGCATATGTATACATACCCCTCTGGGTTTCCTTCTATCTTCTTACTAGTTCTTGTTCTTGTTTATTTCTGCTTATCTCCATGGGGAAGTGGAACAGAACTCTTCCTCTGTAAACCATGTGTGATGTAAGAGTAACTAAAATTCCAGGAAGAAGGAGCTAGTAACTCTTTTCCTGTATATATTACTAAATTTTAAAGAAGCTTTTGTTTTTCCCTTTGGGCCAACCTGCCTCAGTGGGATATAGCTGGTTTGTTGAAAGAAGAAAGAATAAAATTGAAATAATTAATTTAATTATTTGGGCTATCTTTTTGTGAGAGGTGGTGAAGTGGGCATCGAGGGAGTTACAGCTCGGCGACCTACTGTGACTAAGTCCGACGTACCTCACCCGAGTTACTTGCACTTTACCCTTTGAGGGTCGGTCATGTACATGTATGTCATAACAGCTTGGGTCGGTCACGTACTTATACACGTAAATCATAGCGCCTCCAAATTGAGCAGGAGAAGCTCGTATGCCTACATGCGAGAGGTCAGTGTGCGTGGTCAGTGGCACAGTATAAAAAAATCGGGGCACCTGCATAGCATTGTGGGAGTGGTAATTCAGTGTGCCTTGGTCACCAAGCCAAGTGGTAAGGAATACCTCACTCTCCGGCGAGTAGGGACTCTTCCCTTCCCAAGTGAGACTTCTAACACAGATTGAAGTGTCAGTGAAGATGAATCTAATGGTTTTGAGGAGTTTGTGACAGAAAGTAATGGCCAGGATACCAGAAATAGTGATGAAACCCAGACCATTACAACCTGCCACCAAAAAAGGACAGACAAAGTGACTTATTTGCATGTGGGTGGTGGGGAAGACAACATAGTTGGTGGATAGTGGAGAGAGCAGTGTGGGCAGTGAGGAAGGGAGCGTCTGTGGTGGGGAAGACTGCTTGGGTTTGTGTAAACAACATGGCCAGCCCGCTGGCTGATTGGCTGTCTCTATCTCCGTCTGTCTGTATCTATATCAGTCTCTGTCTCTATCTCTATCTATCTCTGTCTCTGTCTATCTGTTTCTGTCTATCTCTGTCTCTGTCTCACAGGTACACATAAATACAATTATACATAGTGTAAATTACCAAGGATAACCAAAAAAAAATCCAGGGAAAGTGCTGTACTGTGCTGGTAGATATAATGCATAGTGAGCATGACTGGCAAGTAATACGTATTTACACTTTCTCAGGAATCAGACTGCGTCGTGTGTAATACCTCTTGGTTCATGAGTGACACTCAGACAGAGAGGGAGACAAGCAGAGAGACAGAGAGAGAAGCAGACAGAGACAGACGGATAAGCAGAGACAGAGGTAAACGGAGAGCTAGAGAGACAGACATTAAGCTAGACAGAGCTAGAGCTAGACAGAGAGATAGACAGAGCTGGACAGACAGATAGAGAGACAGACACGCTTATGCTGACTGTGAAAACAAATAAAGCCAAGGCTCATCAATTGTCACCACTGCTGCATTGTGCCACAAGTGTGGAATAACACTCGTCTTACACCATGCATCAAAGATACATTATTACTATTATTATTATTATTATTATTATTATTATACTCCCACATATCCAAAACATTGCGGGGACCTATAAATATTATGTATATATTTTTAGATATTAGTATGTGACTAAGGTCCATGAAAATGTTCACAGGTCATTGTTTGTGTGGTTATTGAGTAGCATACAACAAATGACTATATACAAAATATAGCGCATATTGGTCTCACAGGCTATAAAAGTTATTGACAAAAATAAAAGAAAAAAGAAGAAAATAACTAAATAAACAATGACTGCGGGACCAAAAACATTCTTTATCACTTCGTAAGGAAAAAAATATTTTCGAATATTTTTCGACCCTGAGAACTAATTTCAGAGAGAGGGACTCTCAACCCTCAAAGGATAATAATTCAGGTAATACCCTGTAATCCTAATGCAGGTAATTTTCCCACATAATAATTCATTCCCTCTGAAGGCTTTAACCTATTAGTCTAAGTAAAGCTCTATTAATGGCTAAATAAAACAGTTTATTACAATAAGGATCATGTGTCAACTCTATTATAACTCACTAAGTTCATTAGGTCTCCCCAGTAAATTATCCCTTACTTCACTTTTCTTAAAGTGATGTATCTTTTAACAATTTTTGCAAATTGGATTTTACACTGTTCGAAATCAATACAAATTCAAGGTAAACTTCACCAACACTTAAGATCTGAAGATGATCAGAAGATTGTAATAAAGTTGGTAGAATTACTGACAATATGTAAAGTAAAAAGACACAAGTGCAACTAAAGTGACATAAAATGTCACATTAGTTGCACTTGTGTTCTTTTACTTTACATGATCGGAAGAGGCATTCCCCAGGTATTGCAATTATTATTATTATAATCAAGGGGAAGCGCTAAACCCGGAGGATTATACAGCGCCTGGGGGGGGGGATGTGGAAGGCATTCAGGCTTAATTCGGGGAACTGGAGCACAGATCCAATTCCCTAAATCAAGAGCCCCTCACCAACATCAAGGAACCTTCCTTGAGGGGTCAGGTATTGCAAGGAAGCATTTTGTTTCATAAAATAAACAAATTATAACTCACAAACCAAAATGAGTGTGATGCTTTAACTCATAAACAAAAAAGCTAAAAGTTTTAAATCGAGAAGAAGAATCGTTCTCCACCTATCACATTTAATGAAGCAATTCAAAGTTTGTTAACTACGTTATCAAACTGATAATTAAATTTGCAGGTACATTCTGTGATCATATTGTTCCTTCATTATCCTTTGTTAATATTGATCTGTTATCATCCTAATACAATCTTTCATGAAATAATGAAAAATCAGAGTGATGCTGCTCTGGTTGTTTGATGAAGTGAGAGTTTAACAACTCACTTTCTCTCAATATGAAGTTCAACAACTCACCTTCCCTCACCGTGAAGTTCAGCAACTCACCCTCACTCACGATGAAAATCAACAGCTCATATTTACTCACTAAGAAGTTCAACAACTTACCTTCCCTCACTATGAAGTTCAACAACTCACCTTTCCTCACTATAAAGTTCAACAACTCACATTCCCTCACTCTGAAGTTCAAAAACTTACCTTCCCTCACTATCAAATTCAACAATTCACCTTCACTCACTATGAAGTTCAACAACTCACCTTCACTCACTATGAAAATCAACAACTCACCTTCACTCACTAAGAAGTTCAACAACTCACCTTCCCTCACTAACAAGTTCAACAACTCACATTCCCTCATATGAAGTTCAAAAACTTACCTTCCCTCACTATCAAGTTCAAGAATTCACTTTCATTTGCTATCAAGTTCAACAACTCACCTTCACTCACTATCAAGTTCAACAAGTCACCTTCCCTCACTATGATGTTCAACAACTCACCTTCCCTTACTATAAAGTTCAACAAATCACCTTCCCTCACTATCAAGCTCAACAAATCACCTTCCCTCACTATGATGTTCAACAACTCACCTTCTTTCACTATCAAGTTCAATAACTAACATTCTCTCTCAAGTTAAACAAATCACCTTCCCTCACTATCAAGTTCAACAAATCACCTTCCGTCACTATCAAGTTCAACAACTCACCTTCACTCACTATCAAGTTCAACAAATCACCTTCCCTCCCTATAAAGTTCAACAAATCACCTTCCCTCACTATCAAGTTCAACAATTCACATTCCCTTACTGTCAAGTTCAACAAGTCACCTTCCCTCACTGTAAAGTTCAGCAAATCACCTTCCCTCCCTATAAAGTTCAACAATTCACCTTCCCTCAATATAAAGTTCAAAAACTCACCTTCTCTCACTATCAGGTTCAACAACTCACCTTTCCTCACTATTAAGTTCAACAACTCACCTTCTCTTACTGTCAAGTTCAATAACTCACCTTCCCTCACTATCAAGTTCAACAACTCACCTTCTCTCAATATCAAGTTCAACAACTCACCTTCCCTCACTATCAAGGTTAACAACTCACCTTCCCTCACTATCAAGTTCAACAATTCACCTTCCCTATCTGTAAAGTTCAACAACTCACCTTCCCTCACTATCAAGTTCAACAACACACCTTCCCTCACTATCAAGTTCAACAACTCACCTTCCCTCACTATCAAGTTCAACAACTCACCTTCTCTCACTATCAAGTTCAACAACTCACCTTCTCTTACTGTCAAGTTCAACAACTCACCTTCCCTCACTATAAAGTTCAACAAGTTACTGTGCCACACTGTGAAGGAAGACACTCAGGTGTAGTTAAGTTCAACACTTTACTGTCTCACACTGTGAGTGAAAGTATATCACTGTGGTAGACTCTGAGAGGAACAACACAGCAGCGCTCCCTGGCAACCATCGTAATCTTCAACACAGATGCCAACCATCACAGTTTTATTATAATTTACATTACTTGCTCTTCACATGTATTATTCTCAAACTTTGCTTACTATAACACTAATCTTAAAAATCTGTTCGTTTCATTATATTATTTTTGTATAATATAGAGGAATATTTCCAATAAGAAATTTACATAAAATATGCAGCCTAATCATCATGACTTAATAAACATTGTCTTTCTTCTTCTTGCTACGTGTTCATTAGCTAATCTTTTTCAAATGCATCTTTCTATGTTTTTCAAATTCATCTGCTCAGACATTGTGCTGAGCAGTTGTCAGCTGCTTCTCCTCAGTCCCAACACCTGGTGGAGGAGTTTTTACAACATCAACAACAATGGCGACTGCGTTTCGCCGGCGTGTTAATACTGTTTGCATTTAACTAACACAGGGCTCTATCACCAGTGAATCAATAAATGTGTTAATGCCAGCAGTCATTCGTGATACATATGGCATTCAGCGTGAATCCTTGTGTGGCGTCGCCTTGAATGGAACTTCACGGATCTTTGTCAAGTTTTGTGACACTCAGATTTACGAGAAGATTGTGACCCAGTACCAGGATATAAGTAAGCAAGTCACCCCAGCAGTTTCTGTCCAGTTGCATGACGTTTCACGGTACTATACGTGGGTACGTGTGCGAAAAGTGACTTTTGAGGCCAATGAAGTTGACATACGTGACATTTTTGAACATTATGGGAAGATCCACGTGGTCACCATGGGTAGGTGGTCTGACGGCCACTATGCTGGTCTTTAAAAGGGGTCATTTACGTTGAAAATGTCTCTCCGTTAGCCGATTCCTTCATACGTACACCTGGAGGATTTTCGTTCCCAGGTGTACGTTACGTATCCTGGACAGAGAAGAACTTGCCACCTCTGTGGCGCTTTGGATCACATAGCGGCTCAATGTGTTCAGCGCCAGCCGCCCTCAGGGCGTTGTCGTCGTCCTGACGGCGGAGTACCCCGTCAGGCTCCGGAATAAGAGGTTGTCGAGGACTCGTCGCGTCTGACATCATGGAGTGCTGAGGTTGATCGGGCCATGCTACTAGAGTCATCTTGTGTGACTACCTGGGACTGCCTCCCTTGACGAGGTGGAACATGTGAGCAGTAAAATCCCTCTAGCAAGAGAGGCAGGTGATATGGAGGCCGACATTGTATCTGCGTTGAGTGACCTATTAGCATCGCATGAGTCTGATTCTGTGCCGTGTGTGCCTTTGTTGAAGTGTTCTGATGAGGTGAGATTACGTGTAGATGATGCTGATCAGATAGCTAAAGTACAAGATTTGGAGAGTTCGAGGGTACATACTGTTGAGGCAGAAATTCACAAGGAGAACACTCCAAGTACTGACGTGTCTGAAGATGCTGTTTCTAGGAAGCGTGCGGCTACCCCGTCCGACTCCAATGATGTCTTGACCCCTGGACAACGTTCAGGGAAGAAGACGTGGTCGGAAATCACGGGTGGGGGGAGGTCGCGCGAGTCCAGGACAGCAGGTAATATCACGGGGATTGCCAAAGGTGCGGGAAGTGCCTTGGGTGCTTGCCGACGCAAAGAGAAAAAGGGAGTGGTAGCCCCTAGAGGAAAGCCACCTTTAACACAGTTAGGTGTGTAACTATTAATGTTAATGGTTTGAAATCTGTCAGAAAGTGTGTGCAGGTGCGTGAGTGGTTGAATCGTTTTGCAGTGGATGTGTGTTTTTTGCAAGAACATAACCATAAGGTAGGAAGTTTGTTTGAGATGGATGGTTATGACATTTATGTGACTCACTCCAGACGTCTGAAAGGTGGAGTGGCTGTGTTGATAAAAGCGACCAGCCCGTTTGTGTTGAGACATTGGGAGGAAGGGGGGGAGGGTCGCGTGGTGCGAGTCGTGGGGGATTGGGGTAGTAGAAGGGTTGGTTTTGTAGGGGTATATGGGCCGGCTGAACATGATGTTAATATTAAAAATACTTTTGTTAGAGATGTCTTAGTATATTATTTGAGGTCCCTGCCGGAAATTACAGTGGTCGGTGGTGATTGGAACTGTGTGGTGCGCCGTAAAGACGTTGAACCGAGGGGGGCGGGTTTGTGTTCGCTTATTTTGGGTGACTTGTTGTCTGGGCTGGGGTTGGTAGATGTATGCGGAGGACGTGACTTGGGGATTGAGCATACTTTTGTGTGTAGGGGCTATGCAGCATGTTTAGATTGGGTGTATGTGTCTCAGCGGATGGTCGTAATCAATGTGCGTGTGTTGAGTGTCTTTTTCTCTGACCACCATGGAGTTTTTGTAGAGCTCGACTGGGGGGGTCTCCCGAATCGTTTTAAGGGATAGTGGAAATTGAATACGTGGATGCTACAAAGTGCAGATGATAGAGAACTATTCGCAGACTTATGGGCGTCTATGGGAGTAGACTTCTGGGAGGGGTAGGATTTAGTACGACGGTGGGATTAGGTTGTGAAGCCTCGAATTAAGAATTTTTATGTGCATCGGGGTAAGGAGGCCACTCGCTTGGAGTATGGTTTTCTGAGGTACCTGGAGGGTCATCTACGACAATGTTATGTGCAGGGAGAGGCATCTGGGGTTTACCCAGTGGATGAGATCGACGCTCTTAAAGAACAAATCCAGGTATTGAAAAATAAGGTTTTCAATGGGGTGCGCATTTCGATTGGGGTGGAGTAGGCTTTGTGGGGTGACAAGCCGTCTGCTTGTGTCTTACGAAGTCAGACACAAAGGCGAAAAGCGACTGAAATTGTGAGTTTAGTGGTGCAGGATGAAGTTGACGGGTATAGTGAGGGACAGGTCTTAACAACAACTGAGGGGATAAGTTTTTATGTCGATACTTGAAGTAAGCTCCAGATGCAAAGTAAAGACGTGAGTGAGCATGCGATACAGGAATTGGGGAGAGGAGTATGATGCGAGTTAAATGATTATGATCGCCTTCTCATGGGTGGGCCTATATCTGAGGCAGAGGTGTGGGAGGCACTACAAGGAATGAGTAAGGGGAAGGCACCAGGCATTGATGGCATCCCTTGTGAATTTTATATCAAACATTGGGAGGTAATACGGACTTTTATGGTTCGTTTACTCAATGCGATGAAGGAGAGGGGGGGGGTGTTAGGTCTGTCTCAGCGTACGGCAGTGTTGGTCTTAGTTAGGAAATGTGATGTGCCGTTAGCGATTAAGGACTACCATCCCATATCGTTGATGTGTAGTGACTATAAACTATATGCGAAAATTTTGATGAATAGAATTAAGAAAGTGTTTGATAAGGTAATCCATAAGAGTCAGTTTGGTGTGCCAGATAGGTCAATGTATGACGGTCATGGGAATATCAGGGAGTTTATTGAGGAATGCGGGGTGAGGGGTAGGGGTGGTGTTTTGGCTTTAGACTGGCAATCCGCTTTTGATAGTGTGGAAAGGGAGGTTCTGTGGAAATTTATGAGATGGCAGGGTTTTGGAAATGAGGTCATCATGTGGGCCCGTTCGTCGTACAATGGAGCGGGATTTAAAGTACAAATTAATGGCAAGTTAGGTATTTTTGTACACTTGAGCAGGGGCATTCGTCAGGGATGCCCCATGTCTCAAATGCTTTTTGCATGTATGCAGGACCCTTTTTACTGGGCTGTTTGTGGACGGGGAGTAGAGACATCGTGGGGTCCGAGTAGTGGTCGACCGACCCTTGTGGGTTATGTAGATGATACTACTGTGTTATTACGTTCACGGGAGCAATTGGGTTTTGTTGGGAGACTTGTTGACATATTTGGCAAGGCTACGGGGATGTGTGTTAATAGAGAAAAATCGAAGATTATGGAGTTGGGGGAGTGGGTGGGGGATGGGGTGGATGCAGAGGGGTGGACTGTGGTTGATCGTATCACTATATGTGGTATTCATTATATGCGGGAGGTCGATCAGATGAGGGCGTGTAATTCGGGGAGGGTTGTACATAGTGTCTTGGGGCGCTTAAATAGTCTACGGCCGCGACATTTAACCCTGCATCAGAGGGCGGTGGTCATTAATGTCCTGCTTTATAGCAAAGTATGGCATGTTGCTGCACTGTATCCTCTGTTGCAGGGGGACGTCAAACGTCTTTTGCATAGAGTTTATCGATTTTTGTGGGGTTCAGGTTGCGATTGGCTCACAAGAGTGGTGGTGGAGACACCAATGCATCAGGGAGGGTTGGGTCTCATTCCTCTAGAGGCTCGTGTCATGGCATGTTACGTGAAGCATCGTTTTCTCCGACTGGGTGGGATGCATGGTGGGTTAAGTGAATTGTATCACGACCTGCGCAGGTGGTGGGGAGGGAGGAATTTAATTAGGTGCGACACGATGCTTCGCGTATCTTTGCACATGAGGGATGTGCGGGTATGGAGGTAGTCTGTGTAAAATTATGTACCTTAGAAAGGGCGGGCCTTATATAATTTTTCTGGAAAATATTATTTTCCACAGGAACACTTCAGTACGCCTACTGGCCCATACTAGGCAGATCCTCCACAAACCAAAACAGTGAATAATTCTTTATCATATTCTTCTAAGCATAGAATTGAAAATTTCACGAGGTGAGAGATTTTGAGGGTCGGTTTTATTGATGAAATAGTGAAGGAACATCGTTCAACATGACAAATATATTAAAGGAATGCCATTCCCATGCATTCCCATAGCATTACTCTACAATTTGGATCAAGAGCCCCTCACCATCATTCTGGCACCTACCTTAAGGACATTACCTACACCATTAGCCTATAACAGTATTTAATTGCTTTTAGAATACTTGTTCAGTTTAACTATTTTTTCGTGACTGTTTGCATTTGTTTTGGAAAGAATTATAATATCTAGTTTGGGTAGCTTATTGAATTCTATCCTACCTCAGCTACACCACAGACCAAACAGCTGGCAAACTAATTATCTCAACTACTCTTGTACATGTCAGGTTCTTCTCCGGCCTACGATGATTCCCTGCTGCCTGTGAAGAAGTGTCTTGTGTGCTCCCCGTGGACTGAACCAAGATGCCCTCAATCGAACAGCTTTACCAGCAGCTTAAGGAAGAATTGAGGGTGGCGAAGATGGAGATACGGCGATTGACTGAGGAAAACAAAATGATTCGTAGTAGTCCTCCTGTTTCGAGTTCTCAGGTCAAGAAAGGAACATGGACAGCGGCTGGACAGCATGAGACGAAGTTGACGATCAAGAAGACGAATGGAAAGGTACAGACGACGATGAAGAGAGAGACTGCTGTGGAAACTGTTGTGGAAACATCCAATGCATTCTCGGTGCTACCCGACGAATGCAAGTCAACTACTGGGAACACCACTACAAACGGCACCAAGGAAGGTAAGAATATTGTTGTTGGGGATAGCCAGGTTAGATATATGGATAGGGCTTTCTGCTTGAAGGACAGGAGTAGGAGACAGAGAGTTTGCTTTCCTGTGGCTGGGATGGAAGACTTTGTTAGCCGGCTTGACAACATCATGAACGGTAATGGGATCAATCCCATCATCTGCCTCAGTGCTGGAGGCAATGATGTAGGCAAGCGCAGAAGTGAGGACTTAGTTAGAAGGTTCAAGACAGCAATAGACATAATTAGGAAGAAGGGGGTGCGCCCTGTTATATGTGGCATTTTGCTAAGAAGGGGTGTTGGAAATGAATGATTGTCCAGAGCAATTGGTATTAATTGCTGGCTGGATAAACACTGTAAGGATAATGCAGTACCATTCATTGACAACTGGGACAACTTCTATGGCCGAAATGACATGTATGCCAGGGATGGGGTTCACTTATCCAGGGCAGGTGTGGGTTTTCTTGCTAGCTCAGTTGAGGGGGTTGTTAGGACTTTAAACTAGGATTAGTTAGAGGTATGGGTTTAGAGATGATAAAAAAATGAGTATGGATATATTGACTTATGCTTTGATATTAAGAATCTTAATAGTAACTGTCATGGAGTAACCCTAGGTAATGATAATTTCAGAAATTGTGTAAAAACAAAGATGAATAGGAAAAATGTGCGGAAGAAAAAACATATGATGGTATTTTATGCTAACAGTCGAAGTGCAAGAAATAAGATTAATGAACTATGTTTGATAGCATATGCTGGGAACTTCAATGTCATTGCATTAACTGAAAAGTGGTATGATTTAAAGAGTCGGGATATGATTGCTGAGTGTAATATTCAAGGGTTTAAGTTGTTCCATGTGGATAGATGTTGTGGGAAAGGGGGAGGAGTTGCATTATACGTTCGAGAAAAATATTAACTGTTGCATAAAAACAGGTATAAAAATAGATGGAACAGCAACAGAAACTGTTTGGGTAGAGTTTGTAGAAGGTCAAGAAAAGCTAATTCTAGGTGTAATATACCGACCTCCAGGCTTGGATCACGATAGAGGGAGACTTCTTTGGGACGAAATTGTTAGGGCTTCTAGACACAATTGTGATTGTAGGGGATTTTAACTTTAGTCAAATAGACTGGAATTCTTTGACCGGTAATCTGGAATCCAGTGACTTTATGGAAACAGTTCAAGACTGTTTTCTGAAACAGAGCGTAACTGAGCCTACCAGGGATAATAATTTGCTTGACCTAGTCTTGTCAAATAAGGAAACACTCGTAAATAATCTGGAGATCACTGAAGAGCTTGGCGCAAGTGATCACAAATCCATCACTTTCAGCATTAACTGGGAATACAAGAATAGCGATAATACGGTAAAAATCCCAGATTTTCGTTCTGCCGATTATAATGGACTTAGGGAACACCTGTCAAATCTCGATTGGGGTTATCCACCTAATGATTTTATTGACGATAATTATACTCATCAATATGAAGGGATCTGCTTTTATGATTGTTTTCTTAATAATGTACACAGTGCCCAGAGTATATACATTCCCCAGAGAGAAATTAGGTTTAATAATAATGATCCGAAATGGATTAACAGGAGGCTAAAGCATCTATTAGGGGAGAAAAGGGAATTTATAGGCGCATCAGCTTAAAAGAGAAGTAAAAAAAAGGGATTAAAAAGGCTAAACGTGACTATGAAATTAGAGTTGCTAATGAATCAAAGACTAATCCAAAGGGGTTCTTTCAAGTGTATAGGACGAAGGTGAAGGAAAAAGTAGGACCTCTGAAAATTGGGAATGGACAGCTGACGGGTAACGAACTGGAAATGTGTTCCTTATTTAATGACTATTTTTTGTCAGTTTTTACACATGAAGATGTAAATGAGATTCCAGTAATTAACAATTATTTGGTTCCTGATGAATACAAATTAACTAATATTACTGTCACGAGGCACATGGTTATTAAACAATAGATAAACTGAAGCAAAATAAGTCCCCGGGACCCGATGAGTTGTTTTCCAGGGTACTTAAGGAATGCAAGATGGAGCTTAGTCAGCCATTAATTAACGAGTGTGTTTAATGCGTCCATCCTTACCGGTGTTGTGCAAGAGTTGTGGAAGATGGCTAATGTGGTTCCTATATTCAAATCAGGGGATAAGTCAACTTCAAATTACCGTACAATAAGCCTGACATCTATAGTGGGCAAGTTATTAGAATCAATTATAGCTGACATTATCAGAAGTCACCTTGAAGAGCATAACTTGATAAATGAATCTCAGCATGGATTCACGAGAGGTCGTTCCTGCCTGACAAATTTACTGACGTACTTCAGTAGAACATTTGAGGCAGTTGACAGTGATAAAGAATATGATATTGTTTATTTGGATTTTAGTAAAGCCATCGATAGAGTACCTCACAAGAGACTCTTAAGAAAAGTGGCAGCTCATGGTATAGGAGGAAAAGTTCTAGCATGGACAGAGGCATGGCTTACCAATAGAAAGCAGAGAGTTACCATTGATGGAGTGAAATCTGAGTGGGGATTAGTCACTAGCGGCGTTCCACAAGGATCAGTTTTAGGCCGTCTCTTGTTCATAATTTACATTAATGACCATGATGAAGGGATTACGAGTGACATGAGTAAGTTTGCTGATGATACAAAGATAGGCCGCATAATTCACTCTGAGGAGGATAGCAATGAACTCCAGGAGGATTTGGTCTAAAAAATGGCAGATGAAGTTCAATGTGGATAAGTGTAAAGTACTAGCCCTAGGTAATAAAAATAACCCTCGAAGCTATAATCTAGGTGAAGTAGAGCTTGATTATACAGAATGTGAAAAAAGCTTGGGAGTAATGGTAAGCAGAAATCTAAAGCCAAGACAGCAGTGCCTTAGTGTGCGCAACAAGGCCAACAGATTACTTGGATTTATCTCAAGAAGTATAAGTAACAGAAGTCCAAAAGTTATTTTACAGCTCTATACATCACTAGTGAGGCTTCATTTAGAATATGCTGCTCAGTTTTGGTCCCCTTACTACAGGATGGATATAGAAGAATGACTGAAATTATTTACTGTGTAAGGAACCTTCCGTATAAAGATAGACTTAAAGCCTTAAATCTCCACTCTCTGGAGAGGCGTAAAATGAGGGGAGATATCATTGATGTGTATAAGTGGATGACGGGCATAAACAAGGGAGATATTAATAAAGTACTGCAGGTGTCGAACCAGGTAAGAACCAGAAATAATGGATTTAAGTTGGATTTAAGAGGTCTTTGTGGCATTTATGGATTTGGAAAAGGCGTATGACAGGGTGGATAGGGGGGCAATGTGGCAGATGTTGCAAGTGTATGGTGTAGGAGGTAGGTTACTGAAAGCAGTGAAAAGTTTTTACGAGGATAGTGAGGCTCAAGTTAGAGTATGTAGGAAAGAGGGAAATTTTTTCCCAGTAAAAGAAGGCCTTAGACAAGGATGTGTGATGTCACCGTGGTTGTTTAATATATTTATAGATGGGGATGTAAGAGAAGTAAATGCGAGGGTCTTGGCAAGAAGCGTGGAGTTAAAAGATAAAGAATCACACACAAAGTGGGAGTTGTCACAGCTGCTCTTTGCTGATGACACTGTGCTCTTGGGAGATTCTGAAGAGAAGTTGCAGAGATTGGTGGATGAATTTCGTAGGGTGTGCAAAAGAAGAAAATTAAAGGTGAATACAGGAAAGAGTAAGGTTATGAGGATAAAAAGATTAGGTGATGAAAGATTCAATATCAGATTGGAGGGAGAGAGTATGGAGGAGGTGAACGTATTCAGATATTTGGGAGTGGACGTGTCAGCGGATGGGTCTATGAAAGATGAGGTGAATCATAGAATTGATGAGGGAAAAAAAAGAGTGAGTGGTGCACTTAGGAGTCTTTGGAGATAAAGAACTTTGTCCTTGGAGGCAAAGAGCGGAATGTATGAGAGTATAGTTTTACCAACGCTCTTATATGGGTGTGAAGCGTGGGTGATGAATGTTGCAGCGAGGAGAAGGCTGGAGGCAGTGAAGATGTCATGTCTGAGGGCAATGTGTGGTGTGAATATAATGCAGAGAATTCGTAGTTTGGAAGTTAGGAGGAGGTGCGGGATTACCAAAACTGTTGTCCACAGGGCTGAGGAAGGGTTGTTGAGGTTGTTCGGACATGTAGAGAGAATGGAGCGAAACAGAATGACTTCAAGAGTGTATCAGTCTGTAGTGGAAGGAAGGCGGGGTAGGGGTCGGCCTAGGAAAGGTTGGAGGGAGGGGGTAAAGGAGGTTTTGTGTGCGAGGGGCTTGGACTTCCAGCAGGCATGCGTGAGCGTGTTTGATAGGAGTGAATGGAGACAAATGGTTTTTAATACTTGACGTGCTGTTGGAGTGTGAGCAAAGTAACGTTTATGAAGGGATTCAGGAAAACCGGCAGGCCGGACTTGAGTCCTGGAGATGGGAAGTACAGTGCCTGCACTCTGAAGGAGGGGTGTTAATGTTGCAGTTTAAAAACTGTAGTGTAAACCACCCTTCTGGCAAGACAGTGATGGAGTGAATGATGGTGAAAGTTTTTCTTTTTCGGGCCACCCTGCCTTGGTGGGAATCGGCCAGTGTGATAATAAAAAAAAAAAAATTTAGATTTAGAAAGGATATAGGTAAGTACTGGTTTTCTAACAGAGTTGTAGATGCGTGGAACAGTCTTCCCAGTGGGGTGATAGAGGCTAAGACCTTGGGTAGCTTTAAGAAGAGACTGGACAAATACATGAGTAGGAGGGGCTGGGTTTGACTGGTGTCATTGGGTACGGGAGTTATTTCTTGGGAAGCTTAAGGTAGAGGTCGTTTTGATAAGGACCTGCCTCGCATGGGCCAGTAGGCCTTCTGCAGTGTTCCTCCATTCTTATGTTCTTATGTTCTTATGTAACACAGCAATTAGGTGACCTAACACCATCACCTGATATTCGCCAGTGACATGAATACGAATTGTGTATGCTGTTGTTTCTCTGTCTCATGTTTATTATCACACTGGCCGATTCCCACCAAGGCAGGGTGGCCCGAAAAAGAAAAACTTTCACCATCATTCACTCCATCACTGTCTTGCCAGAAGGGTGCTTTACACTACAGTTTTTAAACTGCAACATTAACACCCCTCCTTCAGAGTGCAGGCACTGTACTTCCCATCTCCAGGACTCAAGTCCGGCCTGCCGGTTTCCCTGAACCCCTTCATAAATGTTACTTTGCTCACACTCCAACAGCACGTCAAGTATTAAAAACCATTTGTCTCCATTCACTCCTATCAAACACGCTCACGCATGCCTGCTGGAAGTCCAAGCCCCTCGCACACAAAACCTCCTTTACCCCCTCCCTCCAACCTTTCCTAGGCCGACCCCTACCCCGCCTTCCTTCCACTACAGACTGATACACTCTTGAAGTCACTCTGTTTCGCTCCATTCTCTCTACATGTCCGAACCACCTCAACAACCCTTCCTCAGCCCTCTGGACAACAGTTTTGGTAATCCCGCACCTCCTCCTAACTTCCAAACTACGAATTCTCTGCATTATATTCACACCACACATTGCCCTCAGACATGACATCTCCACTGCCTCCAGCCTTCTCCTCGCTGCAACATTCATCACCCATGCTTCACACCCATATAAGAGCGTTGGTAAAACTATACTCTCATACATTCCCCTCTTTGCCTCCAAGGACAAAGTTCTTTGTCTCCACAGACTCCTAAGTGCACCACTCACCCTTTTCCCCTCATCAATTCTATGATTCACCTCATCTTTCATAGACCCATCCGCTGACACGTCCACTCCCAAATATCTGAATACATTCACCTCCTCCATACTCTCTCCCTCCAATCTGATATCCAATCTTTCATCACCTAATCTTTTTGTTATCCTCATAACCTTACTCTTTCCTGTATTCACTTTTAATTTTCTTCTTTTGCACACCCTACCAAATTCATCCACCAATCTCTGCAACTTCTCTTCAGAATCTCCCAAGAGCACAGTGTCATCAGCAAAGAGCAACTGTGACAACTCCCACTTTATGTGTGATTCTTTATCTTTTAACTCCACGCCTTTTGCCAAGACCCTCGCATTTACTTCTCTTACAACCCCATCTATAAATATATTAAACAACCATGGTGACATCACACATCCTTGTCTAAGGCCTACTTTTACTGGGAAATAATTTCCCTCTTTCCTACATACTCTAACTTGAGCCTCACTATCCTCGTAAAAACTCTTCACTGCTTTCAGTAACCTACCTCCTACACCATACACCTGCAACATCTGCCACATTGCCCCCCTATCCACCCTGTCATACGCCTTTTCCAAATCCATAAATGCCACAAAGACCTCTTTAGCCTTATCTAAATACTGTTCACTTATATGTTTCACTGTAAACACCTGGTCCACACACCCCCTACCTTTCCTAAAGCCTCCTTGTTCATCTGCTATCCTATTCTCCGTCTTACTCTTAATTCTTTCAATAATAACTCTACCATACACTTTACCAGGTATACTCAACAGACTTATCCCCCTATAATTTTTGCACTCTCTTTTGTCCCCTTTGCCTTTATACAAAGGAACTATGCATGCTCTCTGCCAATCCCTAGGTACCTTACCCTCTTCCATACATTTATTAAATAATTGCACCAACCACTCCAAAACTATATCCCCACCTGCTTTTAACATTTCTATCTTTATCCCATCAATCCCGGCTGCCTTACCCCCTTTCATTTTACCTACTGCCTCACGAACTTCCCCCACACTCACAACTGGCTCTTCCTCACTCCTACAAGATGTTATTCCTCCTTGCCCTATACACGAAATCACAGCTTCCCTATCTTCATCAACATTTAACAATTCCTCAAAATATTCCCTCCATCTTCCCAATACCTCTAACTCTCCATTTAATAACTCTCCTCTTCTATTTTTAACTGACAAATCCATTTGTTCTCTAGGCTTCCTTAACTTGTTAATCTCACTCCAAAACTTTTTCTTATTTTCAACAAAATTTGTTGATAACATCTCACCCACTCTCTCATTTGCTCTCTTTTTACATTGCTTCACCACTCTCTTAACCTCTCTCTTTTTCTCCATATACTCTTCCCTCCTTGCATCACTTCTACTTTGTAAAAACTTCTCATATGCTAACTTTTTCTCCCTTACTGCTCTCTTTACATCATCATTCCACCAATCGCTCCTCTTCCCTCCCGCACCCACTTTCCTGTAACCACAAACTTCTGCTGAACACTCTAACACTACATTTTTAAACCTACCCCATACCTCTTCGACCCCATTGCCTATGCTCTCATTAGCCCATCTATCCTCCAATAGCTGTTTATATCTTACCCTAACTGCCTCCTCTTTTAGTTTATAAACCTTCACCTCTCTCTTCCCTGATGCTTCTATTCTCCTTGTATCCCATCTACCTTTTACTCTCAGTGTAGCTACAACTAGAAAGTGATCTGATATATCTGTGGCCCCTCTATAAACATGTACATCCTGAAGTCTACTCAACAGTCTTTTATCTACCAATACATAATCCAACAAACTACTGTCATTTCGCCCTACATCATATCTTGTATACTTATTTATCCTCTTTTTCTTAAAATATGTATTACCTATAACTAAACCCCTTTCTATACAAAGTTCAATCAAAGGGCTCCCATTATCATTTACACCTGGCACCCCAAACTTACCTACCACACCCTCTCTAAAAGTTTCTCCTACTTTAGCATTCAGATCCCCTACCACAATTACTCTCTCACTTGGTTCAAAGGCTCCTATACATTCACTTAACATCTCCCAAAATCTCTCTCTCTCCTCTACATTCCTCTCTTCTCCAGGTGCATACACGCTTATTATGACCCACTTTTCACATCCAACCTTTACTTTAATCCACATAATTCTTGAATTTACACATTCATATTCTCTTTTCTCCTTCCATAACTGATCCTTCAACATTACTGCTACCCCTTCCTTTGCTCTAACTCTCTCAGATACTCCAGATTTAATCCCATTTATTTCCCCCCACCGAAACTCCCCTACCCCCTTCAGCTTTGTTTCGCTTAGGGCCAGGACATCCAACTTCTTTTCATTCATAACATCAGCAATCATCTGTTTCTTGTCATCCGCACTACATCCACGCACATTCAAGCATCCCAGTTTTATAAAGTTTTTCTTCTTCTCTTTTTTAGTAAATGTCTACAGGAGAAGGGGTTACTAGCCCATTGCTCCCGGCATTTTAGTCGCCTCATACGACACGCATGGCTTACGGAGGAAAGATTCTTTTCCACTTCCCCATGGACAATAGAAGAAATAAAGAAGAACAAGAGCTATTTAGAAAAAGGAGAAAAACCTAGATGTATGTATATATATATGCATGTGCGTGTCTGTGAAGTGTGACCAAAGTGTAAGTAGGAGTAGCAAGATATCCCTGTTATCTAGCGTGTTTATGAGACAGAAAAAGAAACCAGCAATCCTACCATCATGCAAAACAGTTACAGGTTTCTGTTTCACAGTCATCTGGCAGGACGGTAGTACTTCCCTGGGTGGTTGCTGAATATATTTCATTGTGTTTGTTTAGTATTAAATTATTGTAAACGTATCTAAAATATATTTAGTTGGGTTAGGCTAAAATAAATTGCTCTTGTTATAATAAGGTTAGGTAAGTTTTCTAAGATTCTTTTGGTGCAAAATTAAAAATGTTTACATTAACATTAATGAAAAAAATATATCTTTAAACGTATAAGAGAAAATTTCGGAAAGGACTTAATTTTAAATGAGTTCTTGCTAATTGACCAGTTTTACATATTCGGCACGACATATATATATATATATATATATATATATATATATATATATATATATATATATATATATATATATATATATATATATATATATATATATATATATATATGTATATTTCGTTTTTGTTCCGTGTTTGTACATGTGTCTGGTTATAAGTAAATACTTGAATTGTTGAGAAATAGTTTACCAGCAAAGTTTAGAAATAGGGAAAACTTAGCTTAGAAAGACTCCTCATCGCCTGCACAGCCGCCCATTCACACGAGGTCTTGAGAAGCTGTCGTAGTCACTTCACAACGGGCTGAAATAAAGTATATTTTGTAAAACAATAAATTACCCCTAGGGGGTGTTATGTCAGCATATTTCATTCACTGATGGCTGACTTACATACTTGTGTGGACTCAAAAGTCCGCACCTCACTGCCGACTATAGGTTGATTACAAACTCCTTGCAACTCAAGAACTGTGCAGTTCCCCATACTACAAGAAATTTATAACCATCCTTGCTCTTGTAGCATGAGCTATGGTGTTCTTCACACCTTCGACAGGTATCGGTGACTTGATAGAAGCTGAAGTGTCCTTGGATGTCTAAGTTTTCCATAGTCAAGGAATACGCACACTGGTACACTATGTTCCACAAGATTTGTCTTTATTGTTCACAATCTTATCACTGAAGAAGCTGATCACACTTCTCTGTAAGTGTTTATTGTGATTTATGAGACACTTTGTTCACACTAATGCACAGATCAGTGTTTTTTGTTGGTTATCCTGGCGTCAGTGTAACTCTAAGCAGAGTCAAAAGTAATCTGAAGACGCCACAGCCTCATACACCGTCACTACCCCTAGCACATAATCATAAAGGAAAAGCTGACCTAGTACTTTTTCTTCCTTGCCACTTCCTCCATGAAGCAAAGCAGAATGTTTGATTCTTGCTGTCTTAAGCATAGACAACAATGTACACTATCTTTACCATGGTAATAAAGTGGGAGCAGGATTTTCCTTAATTGTCCTGCTAAGGTAAGATATGGACTGTTTTTTATTAAATTACTCTTTGCAACACTGGAGTCTTGCAAGGAGCGTCGGTCGCTTGACCACGTCATATACTCGTACTGCATCTGGGATCAATTACTTGCTGTAGCAGTAAACAATATGCTTGCCCCTTCTGAGAAGGCTGGGCCCCTCAGGGCTGGAAGTGGCTGAGGGGGCTGATACCCCCCTCCTGGAGAAATTTCTCCACACTGGGGGGTGGTGGAGGTTCACTGCAGGTGAACTATTCATAATTTAACATTAATTTAATTTTCTCACTCGCCACCACTGCTGCTTGTCTTTTCTGAACAGCTTTAGTCTGTGTGGTTTCTGGAGAATCACTAATTTTATTTTCAACACTGTGTAATTCTAACAGCATTAGTTTATTTATTGTCCGCTTATTCACTACACCTTTGCTCAAAACATCAACTGTCCTGATGATTCCATTTGCATCAGGATATATGGTCACAAGTTTTTCCAAGTGGCCATTGGGACCTCGGACCATCATTGTCGATAATCACTATGTCACCAGGTCTTAAGGACTTATGATTTTCAGGAACACCAGCTCCATAGAAGTGTTCTCTCAATGAGGTGAGATCATCTGTAACATAAGTTAGAGGTCTGTTGTTGACTCTATTTTCTATTTCAGTCACAACTGTACAGAATTCTTCTAAGTCTATTCTCTGACGATGAAGTGTCTTCCTTAAGTATTGAATATTGAATATTTATTTTAGGCCGAGTAGATGGTTTTTGAGAAGAGTCTTAAATTGATGTTCAGACCAGATTTCTTTATTATTTACTAGTAATGAAATCCATATTTTGGGGAACTTTATGCACAGAGAGTTCTTACATAATGTGATGTGGACACGGAGTACATCGAAAAGTTATCTGTCTTGTGTTATGGTCGTGTGACCTATTAAGGTTGGTGAGAAGTTTGAATGAAGAGTTTATGTTTGAGTGTAGTGTTTTAGGTATGTATGTAGTAGGCGCAAGAATAAGTATGGATGTTCTTTACGGTGAGTAGTTTTAGACCTTTGAATATTGGTTGAGTATGCTGTCTGATGTTGGAATTTGTTATCATTCTGTTTGCAGCCTTTTGCTGGGTTATTAGTGGTCTTAAGTGATTTTATGTTATTGATCCCCATGCACAAACTCCATAGGTGAGATAAGGGTAGATGAGTGAGTGATACAGCGCAAGGAGACTGGGTGTGGAACATAGTACCATATCTTTGATAGTACGCCGACTGTCTTAGAGATTTTCTTGGAAATTCGTTGTATATGTGTCTATAATTTAAAACACTTCTTCAGTGAGCATTTTCCTCCCTTGTGTTCACCTAAACACTTGATGCACCTTTTCAGCTGATGAACACGTTGTTTACGTGCCTCCATTGATGTGTATTGACTACAATACTGTGCCCAATGTGTTCCATCATAAAGTACTCATTTTGAAGTACGTTTATGTGTGACAGTTTGTTTGCTGACTGTTGTATTCACAGCTTGATAAATGTCTATATGGGATTTCCTATTCTGTGGTTTAGTGGGAGTAGGTATACTCTTTTTATACTGAGTTGAAGGTTTATTATCAACGGGATTTGTGGAATTTTCATCTTGTCTCGTTGCTTGCATGCATGAAACTATTGTTTGTAAACCATTGCTAATTTCTTCACAAGTGAAATAGCGTTTATTGAACATAATATTTAATCGTTCAATAGTTTGTGGTGACAACTTATTTATTTATTTATTTATTTATTTATTTATTTATTTATTTATTTCCAATTTGAGCACACATACAGAGGTACAAAAAATACAGATAAGAGCAGCATGCCAAAGCCACTTATACTATGCATAGCATTACGGGCTTATCTTGTACAATACCACTGATAAACCAATCACATTGTCTTAAGTCATATTTAGCACCTAGAGATCTGAGACTATTGTCTAATGTGATTCTAAATGCCTGTAAGTCTGAAAAACAATGTTTGGGTGGCTTCAAGCTTGATATTAAGACTGCATGTCTAACTCTGGCCTTGTCAGCATCAAAGTAATTTATAAATTAGACACATGTGCAACTCTTTGGTATCTTTATTGTGGAAACGTTTCGCCACACAGTGGCTTCATCAGTCCGTACATAGGAGAAACTTGAAGAACAGGAGGAGAATGAGTTTCTCCTACGTACGGACTGATGAAGCCACTGTGTGGCGAAACGTTTCCACAATAAAGATACCCAAGTGTTGCACATGTGTCTAATTTATCAACATGTCAGTTCTCTGAACCATTCATCTACAAATCGAAGTAATTGCCTACTAAGACACGTAAGGCTATTTGATAATTGCCTTTAACCACTGGAAATGACTTAATCAGTTCATAGGGTTCTCCCTTCACAAGACATTTAAGATAATTAAACTTAGCAATCTCATCTATGTCAGTTCGTGAATGTATTATGGATTGAAAACCACTGATGAATTCTTCGTAATTATGACCTTGGAAAATAGGTAATAACAAGGTAGGTAAGCTTGGTAATGGTGCACTTGTTGTTGTTACAGGTGTAACAGGCGTTTGGCCACTAGTTGCAGTAGGTCTCTGTGACAGAGTTTTGTGGCAGATAGCCTGTACTCCTGTCCATCTTAATTGTTGATTACTAAAAGTATCCAAAACATTTTTAATTTCATCCTCAGATGGATCTGATTCAAGAAATTCCTTTTCATAATCTGTATAGTCTGAATTAATTATTTCCAGACGTTGTGTAAGTAATTCAAATTTGACCTCAAGATCATCAAAATCTATATTTGTATCTTGAGTTAATTTTATACTGACTGAAATTAGATTTTCTAATTGTGTAATCTTAGTCTGTAAAGACTGAAACTGAGTTTTCAAACAAGCCATTTTAATGGTATACTGAAAATTCTAGCATCACACTTAGAGTGTTTAAAAAACACTGTACTGCTATAAAGAGCTGAGTTTTTGTTATGCTTAATTCAGTAATAATCGAGTCAGACACTACTGACCCACTAAGCTTAACCTCAGGGTCAATGACCATGAAGGGTACAGAGTACATATGGCTGGTGTTTATGGCTTGAGTTTACTGTCAGCCTGACAACGATGATTAATCGTAAATAACGATGTTGTACACTTTTTTTCACTATACACTATAAATGTCATTGTATAACTGCAAATCAGACGTGAATATTACTTACACATATATAAATGTCACTGTTAATGTATATATGAAAGCTTTACATTTTATGTATATAGTTTCCTTTAATATAATAGGTATATCTATAAGAAACTTAAACACAATTTCGTCTCTTAATCTCTGTCTATAAACATTATAAACACTATGTGTATATACACTCAGACAAACTGAGCATCAGTTGGGTTGCTGCTGTCGTCAGTGTTTCTCGAGCTTGAGTAGTAGATGCCGTGTGCCATCCCCCGTTTTCTTGTTGGGTAAGTCACCCAGCTCCCGTTTTCTTTGGGTGAACACTGGGTGAGCGCCCGTTTTCTTTTGGCTGCCTATTCTCTGTGATTGAGTCTGGAGGGACTCATTTATACTGATTATATTGTAAAACACTAGTTTTACAGCTTTTTTCGAAGGACCTTGGCTCGTAGGTTATTTGTACACTGTAGTACAACATATTTGGACCACAGTGTGGCCTTTATCCGGTTCGAGCACGACCAAAATGTTGGGAAATGGTTTACCAGCTAAGTTTAAAAATAGGGAAAATATCGCCTGCACAGCCGCCCTTGCAGACGAGGTCTTGAGAAGCTGTTGAAGTCACTTCACAACGGGCTGAAATAAAGTATATTTTGTAAGATTATAAATTACCCCTAGGGGGTGTTATGTCAGCATATTTCATTCACTGATGGCTGACTTATGTACTTGTGTGGACTCAAAAGTCCACACCTCACTGCCGACTGTAGGTTGATTACAAACTCCTTGCGACTCAAGAACTGCGCAGTTCCCCGTACTACAAGAAATTTATAACCCACCTTGCTCCTGTAGCGTGAGCTATGGTGTTCTTCACGCCTTTGACAGGTATCAGTGACTTCATAGAAGCTGAAGTGTCCATTGATGTCTACGTTTTCCGTAGTCTAGGAATACGCACACTGGTACACTATGTTCCACAAGATTTGTCTTTAATGTTCGCAATCTTATCAATGAAGAAGCTGATCACACTTCTCTGTAAGTGTTTATTGTGTTTTATGAGACACTTTGTTCACACTAACGCACAGATCAGTGTTCTTTGTTGGTTATCCTGGCGTCAGTGTGACTCTCAGTAGAGTCAAAAGTAATCTGAAGACGCCAGAGCCTCATACACCGTCACTACCCCTAGAAAATAAAGGAAAAGCTGACCTAGAACTTTTTGCTTCCTTGCCACTTCCTCCATCAAGCAAAGCAGAATGTTTGATTCTTGCTGTCTTAAGCATAGACAACAATGTACACTATCTTTACCATGGTAATAAAGTGTGTGCAGGATTTTCTTTAATTGTCCTGCTAAGGTTAGAGATGGACTGTTTTTTTATTAATTTACACTTTGCAACACTGGAGTCTTGCAAGGAGCGTCGGTCGCTTGACCACGTCGTATACTGGTACTGCATCTTTAATCAATTACTTGCTGTAGCAGAAAACAATATGCTTGCCCCTTCTGGGAAGGCTTTGCCCCTCAGGGCTGAAATGGGCTGAATGGGGCTGATACTCCCCTCCTGGAGAAAATTTCTCCACATGAATAAATATTTTTTCAAAGCATTTTTTTATATATTGTATATTGAAAGAGAAAAATATAAATATATTTTTTTTACAGAAGATAAATGTAATTTGTCGCTAAATAAATGTAATAAGACCAAAATAATGATTTATGGTAACATGAGAAGGCGTCGTGTTGTCTCAAGTACTGGTCTCTGATACAAGTTCTTTGCCCGGCTAGTATGACTCAAGACTAAATTGGTTTCAGAACTTCAATGATATAGTGAGATTTTCTTAATTACGTGAAACTCTTTGTTATGATGTGAAGTCGGTTAGAAATGAACAGCTGACAACATCAGTCCTCTTAAGTAAACATTCTTATGCGATGATCACTCAGAACATTACTTACTTCATATAGAAGTTTAGATAATGATGCATCAACTGCACTTGAGAGCTGCTGTTATCACACACTCTTGAGATAACCATATTTGATCAGCACCAGGTCCAGTTAGGCTTTCAAGTTTCTGTTAAAACCTTAATTACATTAAAAACAAAAGGAGTACAGATACCTTCAGCAGTGTTGAGTATATAAATATTTATTGTGCTCCCAGAAACAAATTCATGAGCTTACAGCTAAGTCAAGTTTCTGTTTGTAAGTTCTGAGAACGTTGTTCATAAAACATTAGTGCTTTTACTTTAGATATCTTTGTTTCGCTTTTAGGACGTACTGTGCCTCGTGGCCTGGTGGCTAAAGCTCTCGCTTCACACAGTGAGGGTCCAAGCTCGATTCCCGGCGAAGGGGTGGAAACACTGGATATGTTTCCTTACACCGGTTGTCTATGTTCACCCATCAGTAAAATGGGTTCCTGGGTGTTAGTGAACTGGTATGGGTCGCATCCTGGGAAGTTCTCACCCAGCTGTTGGTGAGGGTGGACACAGAGAGAGCTGCTGGTGCCCTCTGGTGTCTGTTTTTAGAAGTTTGATTTTCTCAAGATGGCGGAGCGCAGGCGAAGAGTCAACACTGTTTGTGTGGAATTGTTGAAAGGTGCAATATACCAGGACACTGCTGACATCATTCTGCCTCTTGTAATAAGAGATACATATGGGATCCCAAGTGAGGATTTATATGGGATTTCTTTGAACGGCAAAGCGAGAATATTTTTAAAATTTGTGTCGTCTGCTGCTTATGTGAGAGCTGTGGAGGCCTATCAAGAAAAATGGATTGTCATCAACACTGGTCTTGAGGTGTGCCTGCGTGATGTCTCGGCATGTTATACGTGGGTTCGTCTTCGTAGTGTACCTTTCGAGGCAGACGAGGTGGACATTCGTCGGACATTTGGGTGCTATGGCACCAACGTAGGGCGTTGGTCCCAGGGCTTTTATGCTGGCATGCTCGAGGGTTCTTTCTCGATGAAAATAACACTGAGATGTCCAATTCCCTCGTTTGCTATGTTGGAGGATTTTCGGACGCAGGTCTACGTAACCTACCCAGGGCAGGTTCGGGCGTGCCGACTGTGTGGTGCAATGGATCATATGGCGGCGACTTGTGAGCAACAACGAGGGAGAAAACGGTCGGACCTGACAGACACTACATCCAAAGAATCAATGGTGGAGGATGAGTTGGCCCATCGGAGGCCCACGATGGTGGATGATGTACTGCAGGTTTTACCGGCGGACGTGAAGTGGAGTGATGCAGTTGATGCTGCAGAGGGGATCGTCTCGACGCTACCCCCGGCATCGGAGATCTAGGCGATTGGGAGTGTCGACAGCGCGTCGCCTCCAGTGGGAGAGGAGGCGCATGCGCCAATGGTGTTGCCCAGTTTTGAGGACATACAGAGGATCCTCGACAGCCCGGCGACAGTGGATTTACCGCCTACTTTGGCGGCGTCTCCTGTGGTCGATTATGGTCTAGCGGGACGTGTGGGCGATGAGGAAAGACGTACAACTTGTACGAAAGTGGTGGTGACGGATGTCGAGGTGCATAGGGTGGATGGTGAAGGGCTTATGGATTATGAGGGAGTGTCACGTAAGATGCCCAGTGGAGGACGATGTCTTAACACTGGGGCAAAGGTCTTGTAAAATGGTGTGGGCTGACGTAGCCAAGGGCAGTAAGGGACTTCCCTTAGAGAAGTCGAGTGGGAATGTGGGGAAGACGGTCAGGTGCAGCAGTGGCAAGTCCAAGTCAGGGTTAAAGGTGACAGGAAAACGCGATGAGAAACCTAACCTGAGAGTTCAAGTATATAACGATGAATGTTAACGACCTCAGAGCAGAGGTCAAGAGGCGTTGGATAGAGGTTTCACTCAGACGTTTAGATGTCGATTTTTTTTTATTCAAGAACACACTTTTTGGTGTGGTAGTGAATTACGTGTGCAAGGATATAAGTGTTATGTGGAGAATTCGGATAATCTCAAGGGTGGGGTAGTGATAGGCATAAGGGAGACCAGCCCTTTTATGCTCGTTGAATGGGAGTGGGGCGGTGGGGGCCGGGTCGTGAATGTGGTGGGATCATGGGGGAACATTCAGGTAGGTTTCGTGAGAGTATATATGCCAGCGACATCAAATCGACGAATAAAGGAGGATTTTGTGCATGATGTTTTGGTTTATTTTCTCAGAGGTCTACCCTTAGTTTCTGTTGTAGCTGGCGATTGGAATTGTGTGATCCGGGAAAAAGATGTCGAACCGCACAGTGGGGGGTGTAATTTAGGGGTTTTACGAGAGGTTCTGCAGGCGATTGACACAGTGGATGTGGTGGGTAGTGATGGGTGGAATGTGGACCACACTTTTTGTAGGAGGGGTTACGCCGTGCGGCTGGACAGGGTTTATGTCACTAGCTTAATCCATAGTGGTAGGGTTGATTGTGTTGATCTAGGTTTCTCAGACCACCGTGGTGTTCAGGTATCTCTAGAGTGGGAGTACGTTATACGTGTTTTTTCTAGTTATTGGTAATTAAATGTTAATTTGTTGCGAGGAGTAGGTGCTTTGGAAGCTTTCAGGTTATGGTGGGTTGGATTCTGGAATGAAGGAAATGGGATAGTGGATGTTGTAGAGTGGTGGCATTCAAAGGCGAAAAATGCAATACAGGGTTTTTACAGAAGGTTAGGGAAAGAGGAGGTGTGTTATAGATATGGGAAGCAAAAGTATTTGGAGGGACAGCTGCGGTATTGTTATGGTGCAGGCGGGAGGTATGACCTCACGGAAATAGAGTGCCTTCGTAGTCAATTACGGGAAATTCAGAATGATAATTTTCAGGCTTTGAGGGTGCGAGCGGGGATTGAGGAGGCGCTTTGGGGGGATAAACCCTCTGTCGGGGTTCTGCATAGTTTCAGAATGAGACGTATGGCGACGACAGTTTTGTCAGTGGTGGTCGGTGATGACTTGGGTAGTTATCATAAAGGGCAAAGGCTAGTTACTACTGAGAGCATAGGGACCTATGCAGACCATTGGTTTGGGAGAAAATGGAAGGGTAGAGAGGGAAATCGAGAGGCGAGGGAAGCTTTGCTGCGTGGCATAGTGGCGAATTTGAGAGACGTGGATCGAGAGGACATGGAGGGTTACATATCGGAGGAGGAGGTTTACAAGGCTGTTCAGAGACAGGCGCTGAGGAAATCACGTGGTTGGGATGGGATATCAGGAGATTTTTATGTAGTTCATTGGGAACTGTTAAAACACATGTTGGTTCAACTTTACAATTCAATGAAAATTAGAGGTAGAATGGGTAGTGAGGCAGGGTTGGGTGTTGTAGTGTTGGTACCAAAGGCCGAAATCCGCGAATCTTTGGAGGCATATAGGCCCATCATGTTGATGGGGGCGGATTATAAGATTTTTGCTCATATTTTGGCAAACTGGATGAAACCAGTTTTGGACAAGGTAATATGGGAAGGGCAATACGGGATTCCTGGACGATCTATGAGAGATGGTCATCGACGCCTCAAAAGTTTTGTGAGGGATTATAGTGGAGGCGGCGTCGTAGGATTAGACTGGGAAAAGGCTTTTGACAATGTGGATAGGGAAACATTATTAGCTATATTATTGAAGCAGGGTTTCGGGGAAGAAATAGTAGCGTGGGTGCGTACGCTATATACGGAGGCACAGGTACGAGTCCAGGTCAATGGGAGGCTGGGGTCCGCGATAGGCATGGGGTGGGGGCTGCAGCAGGGGTGTCCCCTCTCACAGCTTTTGTTTGCCTGTTTGCAGGACCCCTTTTATAGACTAGTGTTTCGTGGGGTAGGAGGGGTAGGATTATGTGCAGGGCAAAGCAGTAGGAATTTTAGGTTATGTGGACGATACCACCATCTTGGTGCATAGTAGGAATGGTTTGGCGTTCGTAAATAAGGTTATAAGGTTTTTTAGTGATGTGTCTTCCTTGCGCATTAATAGAAAAATATCCAAACTTTTGGAGGTGGGGTCCTGGGTGGAGGGGACGTTAGGTATGGAGTATGGGTGTAGAGCTGTTGAGTGGGTAAAGATCTGCGGTGTGTATTTTTGCAATGATGAACAGGCGGCACGTGCATTTAATTCATCTATTGTAGTAGGAGCCGCAGTTCGTAGGATGGCGGGATAGAGACCAGGTGATGTAACATTACACCAAAGAGTAATCGTTGTCAATGTACTGGTGTATAGTAAATTATGGTTTGTTGCAGCGGTCTATCCATTGATCACGGACAATGTGTTGCAGTTACAGAGGAAGGCTTTGGATTTCATATGGGATTACCGTAGGCATTGGTTAGGGAAGGATATAGTTACGACGCACATAGCTAAGGGAGGTTTGGGGCTAATACCACTACACAGTCGCCTAATGAGCATATACGTACGATAGGAATTCTTGACAAGGGGTGGGGTCAGGGGAGCGAGGGTTGACGAGGTGATGAGGGAGGTTCGACGATGGTGGGTGGGGAAAGACCTCACAAGGCCAGAGCGATATTACGGCACTTATTGGTGGTGCAACGCCCTGTGAGAGTTAGGGCAGGTAAATTAGACAATACAAGTATAACACTGAGAGAGGTCATCGGTGATGAGGTTTTCCCAGGATATCACTGGAAGACTATATGGCAGGGGCTCAAGAAATTGCACTTACAACCACGGGTTAGGGAAACTGGTTACCGCTTCCTCCACGGGATTTTGGCGTCCAAGGCACAATTGTACATTATGGGAATGACCGAGGATCAGACCTGTGCATGGTGCTGGTGGCCGGAAACAGCGTTTCATGTCGTATATCTTTGTGACAGTTTACATAAGGTTAGGAATTGATTCAAGGGTGTTCTCAGACGAGTGGGAGGGGGGGGTTTGTCCATGCTTAGAGTTTTGAGTCTTGAGATGGGAGATTGCTCGGATGCAGTACGACGTTCTGTGTCATATTTTGGTACTTGACTATTTATACATGTCATGAAGTATGCGGGGGCTTAGGGGTGCGATGCGTGTTAGGGCACTGATGTGCCATGTTTATAGAACGAAATGTAGGAATAGAGAGATGTATGGGCAATGCTGGGAGGGAGTTTTTTCGTTGGGGTATAGGAATCTAACGATGGAAACGTTAGAGGAGTACTGAGGTGTAGGTACGTATAATCCCTCGGTGGAGCCAAGGGGTTGGTTTCCTGGGAGGGGAAGGGAGGGAAGAGTTAGGTTTTTTTTTTTGGTGTCCGGACTGTACGTTTTATTTGGTGTGTATGGTGATCGGGGTGTAATGTAGTGGTGAGGGAGGGGGACCTTTGTGTGGTCTGGGGTATAGTGTCTTGCTGGCGTGAATGAGTGTCATAGTCTGAGAAAGGGAGGAGAGTGGTACTCAGAACCATGGTATGGTTTTCTCAATGCTGAGTCATGCTGATGCTACTAAGTCATCAATAGAGGCTACGCCGTGGTTAATGTTTTTTTGTGAATTTTTAATATCCCAGGCTGGTGTTAGCTGCATATAGCATGCATTGTTTGGAGTTTAGTAATGCAATTGTTTAATGAGATGTGTTCTGTAAGCACCTGTTAGTACTGGTTTTACTAAGTCAGTACATAAGAGTCACAGCAATGTATGTAATACGACCTGCGAGTCGTACAGTGTGTGCTGTAGTTTTGTTTTAATTATAGGTCTGGTGTGTAGCGAGATGCTTATATTGATGCTTTGTGTGGATAATGGTCTGAACCAGTTTGTTCAAAATTACTTCTTTCCTATTGTTGTGCTTTACATTATACGATGCGGTTTTCTTACCGAGTGGTTCATTATTATGTACAAGTTCTGTATATTCATGCCTCTGATACGTTACTGATGATATGGCTCTGCCACTTTCGTTACAAGTTTTGGGTCGGTAGAATAGCAGATTTTAGAAGTAAGGGAATAAATTGGTGGGGTGAAGTGGCATCCTGCCCGGGGGAGGGGGTTGAGAGATGACTACTTCAGGATACCCATCGTAAATTCTTTTCTGGTGTTTTACGTCAGTTGTAATTTTATTGTCTATATGCCATGCATTATTGTAAGCAGTACAATTATTCAACTGGATGTATTATGCAGACAGAATTTTTTACATATCATGGACTTTTTTGTAACCATGGTATAGGTTTGTTTTGGTAGGTAGCTCCATTATGTTCTGTTGATATTATAATGTCTTATTTGCTCTGTATCCTAGGATTGTGGGAAGAGGTTTTGTTTACATACACAATACTGTTGTGTGCATGTAATATCATTGTTAGTTGGACGACAGACTTGGTAACGCTTTCTCAATTTATTTTATATCTGATGTATGGAATAAGCACTTACATTCCAGATTACGATATAAATCAACTATTAGTTGCCTATTCCATCCCTGTGTTGATGTGTGTGGTGTAAGTGGTATTAGCTTATTGAATAACCCTCATCTGGTTAAATTGTCACCATTATTTACCAGTTAACTTTTCTGATTAAATATTTCATTTGTTTGCTTTAAAGCTGCCATGGATGGTCGCTTTGAAGGGAGTAGAACAGGCAAATCCCCACAGCCACGCTTGTGTGATATACCTTGTTGGAGGAATCCTATTAAAGTCAGTTGGACGAGTGGTTAACACACTGGTCTCTGAATTTTAAGGCTTTCTTGTCATGGGTTTTAGCCCCTCCCGTCCTGTGATTTATCCCAGCAGCAATCACTAAAGCTTCGATTTTATTCCCGAGGCATATTGCCTGTGTGTACTTTCATTTTATAACCCTGACTCTCATTACCATCCACTTTCAACTTCTTTTTTAAATCTGTGAAGAAATTGTTGCAGTTGATCGACTTATTCACTATGATTTAATATTATTATAATATGGATATTCGTTTTCTACTAAAAGAATATTTGCCTGTCCTATCCTTCATAAGGAAAATAATGTTTAACTTAAAACTGCAATTACAACGGCATTTAATTTTTTTTATATATATTTTATTTAAAATACAATACATAGCTTAACATAAAACCCCTTAAACAAGTGTGGATATACATTTAATATAAATACATTATGAATCACAATCCCTCAGGACGTACAATAGCAAAATAACGAACACAATATTAACAGACACAAAAAGGTTACACAAATACACTAGAAAATATCGCTTATGACAGAACATAACATTAAGAAAGATGGGTAAAATTAATCCTATTTACACAAGAACAACAACAAGGACATAACATGTAGGTGACCCTTGTAACAGGTTCAATAATATAATTAAAGCCATAATCCCTTCAGGTATACACTATTTACATAATATTACTGACATATTGTCAATGCACAATACAGTAAAAAGAATATTACGATAAATATATCGGTTACTCTCAACCTGCACAAATAATCAATAAATGAAAGTACCTACATCACAATCTCATGATAAAACAAAGTACATACTCTTACTCAACTAACCCCCCAGTACCTAAGTTCCCTACAGTCACACATACTCGCATTACCACAAGTCTTACGAGTCAGCCACAAAGCTAGAAAAGCCATAAGCATTCCGCACTCATCTACAGGCTGTACACAATATAAAATATAGCAATAAAATGCTCGGTACAAACACAAAACCCCGTTTACCAGGGCAAAGCCTAAAGGTAAATCAAGTACTTCAACAAAGAAAGAAGGCAGTAGACTCTGACATAAGACATCTATAACACATTATATAACTGCACCACCACATCCTCTCACACAGCCACATTCACCACAACCACACATTACACTGATACACACAGCAACACAGCCTCTGTGCATACCCAACCCCGGAGACGAGCCCGTTCCATCCCCTGAACTTCAACCCCCCCCCCTTTCACAACTCTAACAATGCTCTCACACTCATACTACGATACCCTGCTGAAAAAGCCTGGTCCCAGCGACTTCCATATATTTCCCGATTACAACACAACATTCTATAAATGGTCGCCGCCAACACCTTTTGCGCACCTCCCAATCCCCATTCCCTCTCATCGTCCAGGATACAAAAACAAAATCCGCAATTATATATGCGATTGCACGTTGCACAGGCGCCTCTACGCCTCCCACGTTCAAACTTAATGCCCTCAATACTGATATCCCGCCCCCTCCCACTTCCTCAGAACCTTACCCATCCATTCCCAGATACTCCCTAAATTATCACAAAAATACACTACATGAAACGCCGTCTCCTCATCCCCGCACACCCGACACGCACCCTCCACCCTCCTTAAGTGCAGCACCCGACGGCAGTGTACCATGGAGAAAACGGAAAAATACCTCTCGCACATTTGGTCGCACGCACATCAACCGTAATCTCTCCCATATATCCTCCCACAAATACATAGGGTAGATACTCTCAGCCTTTGAGACTACCTTCGCCCTTACAACACGCTCTAAAACACCCACCCAAACTTTATTAGGGTCCCGTACATGCAGCAACGCCCGCAACACGTCTTCACTCACCCTCATCTCCGACCCTCCCCACCACATTCGCACCTCTTCATGCAAGTCATTCACGCCCCTCCATGCTTGTCCCCGCACATGGCATAACCCCCACTTTAAATAAATACACTTGACTCTTAACCGTAAATCAATCAACCCCAATCCTCCTCTGTTGACCGGTAAAGTAACCACACTCCTACTCAACCATTCACACCCGGAACCCCAAAGAAAATGGAAAACCCTCCTTAACAGCCTCGTAACATCCGGACCTGCTAACGGATATACAGCTGCCACATGCCAGACTTTACTGTATAACAACACATTCAAAATAATCGCACGCTGATGTACTGTCAAATGAGTTGGTCTCAACCCATCCTAGAGCCCCACCAGTCGATCCACAACAAGTCCAGAATTAACCATCCTTGCCTCTCTCGCACTACCCATATACACTATCCCACACACTTTTATCCTGTCCACCATATTCCAACGTACATTCCATCCCCAACTCTCTCTTCCCACCCAATCTCCTAAGACCAGTAATTTTGATTTTTCCACATTAACTCTTAAACCGGTAACCCTCGCGAAATTATCAGTAACATCTCCCGCACGTAAACTCCTCAGCGTTCGCACGAGTATTGTGTCATCCACGTACCCTATTATTCCCTGCTCTCCACTTCCTACTCCCCAATCCACGTCCATACTCGCTCCCACCGCTCTATAGAAAGGGTCTGTTAAACAGGCAAACAACAATTGAGACAGGGGACAACCCTGCCTAATACCCCGACCCATGGATACCCACTCCCCCAACTTCCCATTTACTTGTACACACACTCCCACACCTTTATACAATGTTTCTGCCCAACGCACCACCTCCTCCCCAAAACCCTGCCTCCTTAATATGTACCACATCACATCACGTTCTACACTATCATACGCCGCCTGCCAATCTAACGCTAAGACACCCCCCCTGCTCCCCTCCCGACCCTTCCACAAAATTCTTTATAATACTATGTCCCTCATACATCGTCCTCCCAGACACACCATATTGTCCTCTCGCAACCACTCTATCCACTACACACTTCAGCCTATTTCCTAAAATTTTTGCAAAAATCTTATAATCAGCACACAGCAATGATATTATCCTAAAGTCCCGCACCGTGTCTTGTCACTCACCTTTTGGCACTAAAACCACAACCGCAGTTCCTTGCAACCTGCCCATCCTCCCCTCCCTTTTCATTTTATTCATTAGTTCTACTAAGAAGGACTTCAACGCATTTCAATGGCTCACATAAAACTCGCAGGGCAAGCCATCCAAACCTGGTGCCTTACCTCGTGCCATCCCCTCTAAAGCCTTCCACACCTCCCCTTCCTCAATATCCCCCCCTAACGCCATGCGATCACTTCCACTTAGCGCACAAAATACATTCTCCCCCAACCCCCCGAAAGCCCTCACATCCACCCCTGCACTCGGTAAATTTCTTCCAAACCACCTATCCACGTAATTACTCATCGCCTCCGTTGTTCTTAACTCCTGTCCTGCTCTATATCCACCTAAGTCCTCATGTACCACCAGCCTATCAATTTCCATAGCCATATGGCGCTGTCTCTGTCCCCGTAACACATAGGCCGATGGGCAATCACCCCACACCACCTCTTAAAATCCACCCTGCACTCTCACCGCATCAAATCTGTCATTCTGCAAATCTCGAATCCTCCCTTTTAACAACTCGATTTCCTCCATGAGATACTGCCCTGCCTGCACGCCCCTCTCATAACAACCTTGCAACCTATCCTCGAAATTCTGTTGCAATCCGTATGTCATCCAACCCTGGCACTATCCCCATTGCACATAAAACCGCCGGATCCTCTCCTTAGCTACCCCATCCCACCACCCGAGCAAGTCCCTCACATCCCTCCCCTCTCCCCACAAATTCTCCCACATTGTCCCAAAATCTAACCCCGCCTCCTCCACCCCAAGAAGTCTCACATTTAACTTCCAATAACCTGGATACCTCTTAGGCAAGCTGGCCCAAGTCAAGTCCGTATAAACAGCTCTATGATCCGTGTATACAGCATCTACCGTGTGCACGCACATCACCCGCACACTTCTTGTCACATATAACCTATCTAGCCTGGCCACGTATCCCTGTCTATGAAGCGTATGCTCAACCATCAGGTCCCCACCTCCAATAATATCCCTTAACCCCACGCCCAGCAAAAGATCCCTTAGGCTAACCAAAAAACACCCTGCCCCCCGTGGCTCCACATCCTTTCTACGTACTATACAATTCCAATCACCGCCTACGATTGTTACCCAGGGAAGAGATCTCAGATAATAAATCAAAACATCATGCACAAACTCATTCTTCACCCGTACATCACGCTCCACCGGCACATACACACAAACCACTGCCAGTCGCTCACCCCTCCACCATCCATCTACCCAGAGTACCCTACCCTCCTCCCCTCCCTCACATCTAATTACAACAAACGGGTTCGTCTCCCGAATCAGGATCCCAACCCCGCTGAGAGGGTCAGGCTCTCGCTCTGTCCCTCAGTCTGCATCCTGTCGTCGCTGCTGCCTCCCACACTGGGCTGCCATATGGTCATAAGCACCACATAGCCTGCAAGTCTTGCGCTGCCATGCATAATACACCATAACTTGTGTCCGGAAGCCCTCTAGAATAACAAACGATGGGATAGAATGCCTCAGCATCATCTTCAGGTTGAACGTACCTTCTGGCAAGTCGGCGTACGCCCCATCTGCCCAAGTACCTGCTGTTGCCAGGTGAACAGTACCGTAACGTTCAAAAACGTTCCTCATGTCTGTCTCGTCAGCTTCGAAAGACACATTACGTACCTTCACCCAGGTGTAGTGTCTCGACACACCAATGAGACGAACTCGTATTGCCGAGTTAACGTCCACACAGCCATCTTGATACTTCTCCACCAGGCGTTCATACACTGCCGTCGATCGTAGCTTGACGAATATCCGGTGAGCCCTATTGAGCGATACTCCGTACAGATCCTAATCAGCAATGCCGTATGTGTCGCGAATAATCATAGGTAGAATCACCTGTGCGGACTGAGGTGTAACTACACCCAGCACTAAATCAAAGCACACAGTGTTGACAAGCCTTCTTGTATTCTGCGCCATCTTGAGAAAATCAAACTGCGCAGGAAGGCCTCTCAACCAGGAGCATGTGAGCAGCACAACCACACGGCCCGTGAGCGATATGGTCAATCATGGCATTTAATTGCTTTCCTTGGAGAGTTGTGGTAGTTAGTCTTTATGTGAACCTTTGAAATGCTCTTATTTATTATTGTTCTGTTCCTTAGTGTTATATTTTGACATATTTTTATTGCAATTAGCAAGACAATAAGGTGCCCACTATCTCTCCTACCCAAGCAAAGTCTATGGTTCTCTTGTTCATTTTCCTTTCATAGTCATAAACCTAGTAATGTGCAGTTAAAATAGATTAGCTGATGAACACGTAGCAACGAAGAAGAAAGACGTAATTTTTTTTTTTCGCCGGTACTCTCCCGGCCCGGGTCTTTTCCAAGTAGTGGTGACCCGGCCTTGCCTCCCTATCTGGGGAGTATCTCGAGACCTAAGTCTCCCATGGGAGGAGGTACAAGTACCCCATAATGATTAGGCTAATCTGCATATTTTATGTAAATTTCTTATTGAAAATATTCCTCTATATTATATAAAAATAATATAATGAAACGAAAAGATTAGGCTTCGCGTTATAGTAAGCAAAGTTTGAGAATAATACATGTGAAGAGCAAGTAATATAAATTATAATAAGACTGTGATGGTTGGCATCTGTGTTGAAGATTACGATGGTTGCCAGGGAGCGCTGCTGTGTTGTTCCTCTCAGAGTCTACCACAGTGATATACTTTCACTCACAGTGTGAAACAGTAAAGTGTTGAACTTAACTACACCTGAGTGTCTTCCTTCACAGTGTGGCACAGTAACTTGTTGAACTTTATAGTGAGGGAAGGTGACTTGTTGAACTTGACAGTGAGGGAAGGTGAGTTGTTGAACTTTATAGGGAGGGAAGGTGAGTTGTTGAACTTGATAGTGAGGGAAGGTGAGTTGATCAACTTGATAGTGAGGGAAGGTGAGTTGATCAACTTGATAGTGAAGGAAGGTGAGTTGTTGAACTTTATAGCGAGGGAAGGTGAGTTGTTGAACTTGATAGTAAGGGAAGGTGTGTTGTTGAACTTGATAGTGAGCGAAGGTGAGTTGTTCAACTCTCACTTCATCATACAACCTGAGCAGTTTCACTCTGATTTTTCCTTATTTCATGAAAGATTGTATTAGGATGATAATAGATCCATATTAACAAAGGATAATGAAGGAACAATATCATCACAGAATGTACATGCAAATTTAATTATCAGTTTGCTAACATAGTTAATAAACTTTGAATTGCTTCATTTCCCTGTGATAAGTCCAGAATGATTCTTCTCTATTTCTAACTTTTAATCTTTTTGTTTTTCACTGAAAACATCACACTGATTTTGGTTTGTGAAAGTTTTAATTTATCAGTTTTATTAGACAAAATGTTTCCTTACATTACCTGAGGAATGTCTCTTCCGATCAGCACCAGATCCTAAGTGTTGGTGAAGTTTACTTTGAATTTGCGTTGATTTCGATCTGTGTGAAAGCCAGTTTGTCAAAATTTTTAAAAATATCACTTAGAGAAAAGGGAATTAAATACATATATATATATACATATATACATATATATATTACTACATACAAGTTTTTTAAATTTTTATTAGAAACCTTACAAAAGTACAAAGGATGCATAATAAAGTACAGGAATACAAAACATTCTTTTGTTCTACTAGTACCAGGTTATTCCTTGCGGGAACAAGTATTATAACATCTTGTTATAACAAAACAATACACGCTAAGACAAACCTCACTAAAGTTTATCAGTCATTAATAGTTGCCGCCAAGCCATTGTACCCAAAGAAAACACACCAAAAAGAAACTTTACATAGTTTAACAATATAAAATGAATACCTGACATGTCCTATTACAACAAAAACATCATACAAATGTACAACATCACAAGATTAACCAAAACTACCATAACCTCTACAAAACAAAACAAAACCCTAACATACCCGCTATGACAGGGTACAGATTATTGGTTAAGTTATGGTACATTAGATCCTAACCAATAGGAACCCGGAAGGAACATATGATTCCTTACACAATAACCATAGAGAAACAGTATTTTACTATTATTAATATGTTAACCCTCTAATACAATAATGTTGATACAGAAAACAGAACAACATGCATGTAAAATACAATAATAAAAGAATCCAAAACAAGTATTTATAACAAACCTCGGCACATTAAAGGGTTTATAACCAAACCCTATACATAATTATACCTCCCACATATGTATATAAACCGAAAATCTTGTCCACAAGACTTTGTTGGTTTAACCCCATAAAAACATGGTATAGACCCAAAACCTATACATACACTTAAATTTTTTCACATAGAACCTTCATCTGACAATAAAAGTTAAACATAAGACTAGAGAAGTAATAAGGATAAGGCTGCTGTAATTTGCCAGTCCCAAAAGAACTGACACGTATCTCAGAAAATTTTGTGTTGATACCAACGTGCCAATCTAATTACTTAAAAACGAGATCCTAAGGGCTCGGTATCCTGGCTTTCAAGGAAATTTTAAACCCAGTGAACATAACCATCAGGCTTAGAAATGTAACCCTGGAAACCACACTTATATCTCACTATGACAAACATTCTCGTGAAACATGGCGTACCATCCATACCTAATTCTCACTACCTTCCTCTTACACACTACATCAGTTCCAGAGAAAACCAAAAACAACCCCCCCCCTTTACATCCCCCCATAAGGAGACCACTCCTTTGTCCATCCTCAGGGACCCCGCCTAAGGGAACCCACAGTGAGGTTCCTATAACCTTCCGGGAAACTTTTTTCCCAGGACGCCCCATAAACCAGCCTATTCCTACACTTCGTCCTATAGAATCTAGCCGCCAATGCTTTTATCCTCATATCACCCCTTAATCCCCTCATTCCCCATGAAATGTCCAGATAATCCACTATGATATACATTATAGCCCTTCCAACATCCCTAGGCACTCCCCTTACATCTAGTAGTAAAGCCCTTAAAAGCGGCAAACGACCCCCCCCCCCAACAGTCTGATAACCCCACCCATCCATGATCTCACCCCCTCCAAGGAGGTACAAAAGAAGACCACATGAAACGCCGTTTCAACATCACCACAAAACTGACAAAAAGCCTCTTCCACAAACCCCATACTACGTAACACCTCCTTGGAAGCCAGAATCCCCATGATAAACCTATATACTAATTCTCTTACTCTAGCCGGTATCCGAAGCTTACTAAAATCTTTCCAAATAACCCCCCAATCATACGTTGGATACACGGCTACCCCTTGCATAATTCCTTGACCTTTCACTACCCTCACCAACCGTTTCACTTTGATTTTATCCACCTGTTGCACTGTCAATAAAAATCTCAACATATCTTCACAAACCCTCAATTCCTTCCCACTCCACCATTTACGTGCCTCCTCCATAACTCTTCCTACTTTAGCGCCCCTCACACCCCCTTCCCTCATATACCTCCACTTGATATATACAGCCATTACTCTCAGTCCTAAAGGCAACAAACCTAAACCCCCTCTCCGAACATCCGTCATAACTACCTCCTTACTTAACCATGCCCTCCCAAATCCCCACACAAACTTCAGCACCCTCCTCTGCATTTCCACAATATCTCGTACCTCTAAGGGAAAAACCTCTGCCACCCCCCATACCTTGCTATAGACAAGTGAATTTACCACCACTACCCTCTGATGTAAAGCTAAGTCCCTCGCACTTAAACCTCCTAGTCTACTTAAAACCTTACCCGTGACAGACTCCGAATTTACCCTTCTGCATGCCTGCACTTCCGCCAAATACCATATCCCACATACCTTGATTCTGTCAACCACTGTCCATCCTAACCCCATCCCCAAGCCCCCCCCCCTATCCAATTACCGACCTCTAGTAACCTTGATTTCACCGTATTAACTCTCATTCCGGTATTCATACCAAACATCTGAATCACTCTACCCACCCTCCTTAACTCCTCCTTACCCCTTAGCAAAACAGTAGTATCATCCACATACCCAACGATGCCCCCTTTGCACCCCCCTTCCATCTCCTGATTGTTCATCACCCTCTCAACAGACTCATAAAAAGGATTCTGCACACACGCAAAGAGCAGCTGTGACATCGGACAGCCCTGCCTCAAACCTCTCTCCATTGGTACACTTTCACCCAACCTCCCATTGACCTGTACCCTCACCTCTGCCCCATCATACAGGGTGTTCACCCACCTCACTACCCCCTCCCGAAACCCCAACCTCTCTAAGCAAACCCCTAAGAAATCTCTGTCCACGCAATCATAAGCATTCACCCAATCTAAACCTAGTATTCCCCCTCCCGTACATCTCTCTAGAAAATCCCTAATCAAACCATGTCCATCCCTCATCCTTCTTCCCGGAATTCCCAACTGTCCCCTATGTAACACTAAACCCAACACTTTCCTCATTCTGTTGCCCAAAACCTTAGCAAAAATCTTGTAATCCGAGCACATTAACGTAATCGCACGGTAATCATTCAAAACTCGGCATTCCTTCTTTTTGGGCACTAAAACCGTGACACCCGTTCTTTGTGATTTCCCCATCCTCCCACTACTTAACATACAACTCAAAACCCCCACCAGACAATGCCGTACACTCCCCCAATGATACCTATAAAAATCGTTTGGTATTCCGTCTATGCCTGGGGTTTTACCCTGGCACATCCCAAAAACTGCCTCCTCCACCTCCTCTACATTAATACTACCCTCGATTCTGTCACTGTCCTGCTCACTTAATACCCTATTAAACCCTTCATCCCCAAACCGTCCCTCACCCACTCCCCCGCCAACCCTCCTCCACTTCTCCCTAAACCAAAAATCTGCATACAAACTAATATTTTCCGTGGTGGATAGGCCTTGACCCTCCTCAAAGCCACCCCCCCCCTGTACCTGCCTCAATATACGCCAAGGTGGTCTTCGCCTGCCGTTCCTTAAACCTCCTTAATACAAAACCCGATGGCCTATCTCCCCTTAAGACATCCTCCAACCCTGCCCTAACTCGAATTGCCTCAAATTTTTCATTGTGAATTTCCGCCAACCTATTTCGCAAACGTTCCATGTCCTCACTCCGCCCCACCCGTTCCTCTGCATAACAGTCATTTAACTGACCCTCAAGATAATTTTGTAGGCCATAGCTCCACCTAGCCATCTCCTTACCCCGTACTTTAAAAAATTTCGCAATTTCAACTTTAGCCCTCATTTCCCACCAATCCAGCAAATCCATTTCCATATTCCTAGTCTCCCAAAAGGATTTCCACCAATCTTCAAACCCCGTAGGGTCACCCTCGTCCCTAAGTAGCCTTACATTTAATTTCCAGTATCCTGCATAAACTCTCACTATGCCATCTACCCTCAAATCTGCTATAACTGCACGATGATCAGAAAAACCCACATCGATAGTCCTCACCCTCTCCACACCTATGCCCTGCCTAACATAAATCCTATCTAACCGTGCCTCATATCCCCTACGAATAAAAGTGTGCTCCACTCCATATCCCCCTACTTCCCACCACATCTACCACTCCAACATCTCGCAAAACATCCCGCAGAACCCCCAAAATACAACCCGCCCCCCTCGGAACCACATCACCTTTCCTAATGACACAATTCCAATCCCCACCAATCACCGTAAAAGCAGGTAAACCTCTCAAGTGATATACCAAAACCTCGCGTACAAAATCCACCTTCACTCTAGTGTTACTAGTTGCTGGCATGTACACACCTACCAAACTAACCCTCCTGGCCCCCCAAAACCCATCCACCCTGACAACCCTCCCACCCCCCCCCCTCCTCCCAACCCAGGATACGCAAAGGACTGGTCTCCTTTACCGCCACAGTCACACCTCCTTTCAACCTCAAAGCATCACATGTAAACAACCTATAACCTTTCAACAACAACTCACATCCTAACCTATGGTTATGTTCCTGCAAAAAACAGACATCAATACTAAATCTCCTCAAAACCCACTCTAACCATACCCTCTTGACCTCGGTTTTAAGACCGTTTACATTGAAAGTTACACACCTGAATTTTACAAGAATGGCGGCTTACCCCTGTGCCGCTGAGGCTTACTTGGTCCTCCTTTCATAGGTCTCGGTTCTTCTCTATCAATCCCTCGTTCCTGCCCTCCAACGCCTCCCTGTCCCTTCCCACCTAGCTTCCCATTGCCCCCCCCCCCCTCCTCCCGGACTTGCCTTTGCTACCACAGCTGCCCACATCTTCTTCCCAGGCCTCTGTGCTGGTGTGAGGACTTCGTCCATGTCTGATGCCCCCGCTGATCTCTTGCGGGAGCTACCCTCTACACACATTTCTTCTGCAACCACATCTTCTTGATGGACCTCCACCACCACATTGCTCTCCTTTCGAACCTCACTCAAGTCTTCCTTACCCTGCTTCTGTTCATCCATCACCTTGTCATCACCTGACCTCACATCACTTTCCACACCATGCTCCGACTCTTCCAAAAAATCCTTCAGCACAGCCTCCAAAATCCCGTCCTGAGCTGACTCTGCAGTATCTAACGGTCTGTCTGACAGCGATATTCCCTCCCCCCCCGTTTCCACTGGTAGTGTAACACACGTCTCCAAAACCACCTCTGCCCTGTCGACCTCCTCACTCCATAGGCCTGTACCCCGGCTTTCCACTTCAGATATAAATAAATAAAAGAACACAATAATTAGCCACTTGCGAATACAATGATCTAGTGTCAACCCCCATCCGACCCTAAGTGTTACAATCATATCGTATTAAAGGGTAAACCATCACCTAACAATGAAGAGAGCATGACAATACCTGCTCAGAAAATACACTAACAGAATCTAAACCTACAATACACTCCTGTTACACTGTACAATAAAACCCCCTTGTACAAAGCACACACAAGATATGATAAACATAGGCATAAAAACATTATACATTACAATAATGAAACAAAAGGCAAACCTAAGCCTTCAATAAAATTGCCAAGACATACCACCATAATACGTCCCGCAAAGTGCTGGAACCTCCGAACAGAATAAAATAGCGAGAGCTCCAGCACGTAACAAAACCATTAACACAAACAAAGCTTACAATTTATGTCAGCGCTCACACCAACCCCCACTGCTCTGTTAAATAAGAACCCTTTGCACAAGTTGCACTGTAAATATCACACAACCTACACATTTTAAAAATACAGAACCTAAAACGTTAGGCAAAACAAAGCCTATAATAAACATTACATTAGGGCATTTCACAATGAAACCCCACCTAAACACTGGGCAAGACACATCCGCAAGTAAAAGATTTAACATTATGTATACAAGTACAATCCCTACAAATAACAAAATCCTATCGTAAGGTATCAAAACGATCTAGTTACAGTACATTAAAACCTTATTTCCCTATTTGAAGCACAAAAATACATCATGAGAAGTTATATAACAAGCCTAAATCTGGCACTGAGTAACATTAACGTAGAAAAAAAATACAAAACACGTAATAATTAAAGATTGTGATAGTAGGTTCATATACATATATCCCAGATTATATAAGCCATGTGAAGGCTGATACCTTTTAAAGAACCATACATCAAGTACATACTTTTTTGAATATGCTTGAGCTAAGCCAAGCATTAACAGGATATATACACATATGACCGTCACGTTCACCTATTAGCAATACACGACAGGCCATTGCTTGAGATTATCTCATGCGTCGGTGTTCGACATTTATCCATTATCAGTATCACAATAACAATACAGTTATCTTAAATGTCGACCCTAAGGTACATCAGTGTATAACTAATAGCGACGAGGGTCGCCGACGTATGCCAGGGATTGCTCAAACCTCTATAGTTTCAAAATCTAACCTTAAGGCGTCATCATACTGACGACAATATTACTATAGCATGTGTCGATTCTGCTACACAAATGATGTGTATTATAAAAGGTTAACGTACATTTTATTCGATGTATTCACTTGGCAAACAATATAACATAATTTTTTTTTTCCAAAGCCCCGATTCGTTCTCGTTTATACCTTCTAGACCTTACATGACTGCCCCTTCCCAATGTTTCATCATTATTCCTCACCATTTCGAATCCAACCGTCACTCTCGCTCACACACGAAAAGGCCAGCCACGTCTACCCTCTATGGTACTAATGCCCATAAATCACGTACATGGAAATTACAATATCCCACCGAAAAAGTCGAAAGCCATCTACCCCCAGCAATCTCTCTATTCCTCTGCTGTGTACCATAAAAAATCGCTGCCAGCGCCCTGATCCTCTCTCTTGCTGATACGTGTCTGCAGGCCCATGAAGTATATACAAAGTCAGTGACTAGATATCCAATCGCCCTTTGTACCGGCAACCCTACCCCCCCCCCCCCCCCACATCTAGACTTAACGCTCTTAAGACACTAATTCCCTCACCTCCCACCATCTGTATAACTCTGCTAAACCACACTCTTACCGCTTCCAATCTCTCACAAAAATACACTGCGTGGAAAGCCGTGTCAATATCCCCACACACACAACGCTCCTTACCCACTTGCACACGTCTATTCGCTAACACCTCCCCGGAAGGCAATATATTGTGAAGGAATTTATACATGACCTCCCGTACCCCGGCCCTCAATCGTAACTCCTTCAAGCGACCCCAAATATCACGCCATGCATACATTGGATATATACCCTCTACGCTAGCCACCCCCTCCCTCTCTCCCACCCTTGCCAGTTTTCTAATCTTGATTCGACTTGGATCCCTTGCATAAATTAAAACCCTCAGCATGTTCTCGCATCTCGTAACATCCCCACCATTCATCCATCGTACCAAATCCCCTCGAATCCAATTCAAACCTGTACCAACCCTCCGACCCTCACGCAAATAACTATGTTTAACGTACATACCTAATATTCTCATGTGCAGATTCATTAACCCCAGTCCACCCCGACTAGTCGGTAAATACACAACATCTCTCGCTAACCAATCACAACCTGAACCCCATATATATCTAAATACACGCTTCAATAAACGTTTCTCATCACACGCAACTAACGGATACATACTTACCACATGCCACAACTTACCAAACAAAAGCACATTCGCTACAATTACACGCTGATGCAAAGTTAAGCCTCCTGCACGCAACCCCGCCAATCGACCTAACACCCTATCCACAACCTCACTCGAATTAACCTTCCTCGCTTCCTGAATGTTTCTCATATGAACAATTCCACATACCTTGATGTGATTTACTAAAGGCCAACCCTCCTCCTGACCTATGTCCCCACTAATGCTATCTCCCACGTGCATAAGCATTGACTTATCCTTATTGACCATCATCCCCGTTGCTCTCCCAAAAAGTTTTACCAATTCACCTACTTTTCGTAAATCCCGTGATCCCCTATATAAAATCGTGGTGTCATCCACATAGCCTACGATTCCCGCTTTTATCCCCACCCTTCCTCGCATTTCACCCTCATTCACACTCTCCCGTACAGCTCTGAAAAAAGGGTCCTGAAGTAACGCAAAAAGAATCTGCGATACAGGACACCCCTGCCTCAAACCACGTTTCATTCCAATTAAATTCCCTAACCTGCCATTTATCTGTACCCTAAACATAGCCTGCTCATACAAAGCCATCGTCCAACTTACTATTTCCTTCCCGAATCCTTTCCACTGCATGAACTTCCATAAAGCCTCACGCTCCACACAATCGTATGCCGCATGCCAGTCCAAAGCCAGTATTCCCCCTGCATTACCCTTCCCGCTTTCGTCAATGAACCTGCGTATAATACCTTGCCCCACACACATTGATCTTCCGGGTACCCCATATTGCCCTTCATCCAAAACCTTCTCTAATACCCTTTTAATTCTATTACCTAACATTTTCGCAAATATTTTATAATCACCACACATTAATGTTATCGACCTATAATTTTGGACACAGTTCCCCGTAGCCTTTTTTGGAATCATAACCACAACGCCTGTTCTTTGTTGTTCCCCGAGTCTTCCGCTTGTTTTCATTTCGTTAAATAATACCACTAGAAAGTCGCGTAGGCATTCCCAGTTTTCCTTATAGAAATCACAAGGGATACCATCGATCCCCGGTGATTTCCCAGCACTCATACTCTCTACCGCTAGCCTAACCTCCTCCTCACTTATGCTTCCATTCAAATTCATTCGATCCTTATTCTCTAAATCACAACATACCCATTCACCCATTTTTTCTAGCACCTCCTTAGAGATCCCCACATTCTCATATTGCGATTCGTACCATTTATCCACATAGCAACTCATTCCCTCAGTTGTCGTAATGTACTGTCCCCTGCTATACGCCCCCATTTGCTCGTGCACTTCCAATCCCATTAATTCTGTCGCCCTTCGGCGTTTGCCCTGCTCCCGCAGGACAACCGCCGAAGGGCGATCTCCCCATAATACCTCCTGTATGCCACTCGCTATCCGCGCCGCATCAAAATTACGATTATGGATATCCCCTATCATGCGCTTTAAGTTTTCAATTTCCGCCACCGGGTACACCCCCGTACCATTCACATAACAGTCCTGCAGTTGGTTTTCCAGATAAGACAAAGTTCCACGTTGCATTTTTCGTTCCTCTACCCCACTCCTCTGATAGAAGTCTCTCACCTTCCTCTTGCCAATCGTGTCCCACCACTCAATAATATCACTCCCTACCCTACGGTTATCCCACCATTCCTTCCATACACTCGCAAAAGATTCCCTCACGCTCCTTTTACGCATTAACCCAACATTCATTTTCCAGAAACCCCTGTACCGCCTCGGTAATCCCTCCCAATCCACGTCCACCATGACTCCTCTATGGTCAGAGAAACTCACATTTAGAGCACAAACGGTTCGAACCATGATTCCCCTAGAAACATATATGCGGTCCAATCGTGCTGCATACTCCCTCCTAATAAACGTATGCACACTCCTCCCTACCTCATCCCCACCCCACATCAAAGACATTCACACCCCGCAGTAAGTCCCCTAAAAAACCCGAAAAAAAAACCTTCCCCTAGGTTCGACATCCTTGCGGCGATCAAGACAATTCCAATCTCCCCCAATGATCGTGACGGCTGGCAGCGACCTTAAATGATACACCAAAACATCCCTAAAAAAAACGTTTTTTATTCGCATATCACTTTCCGCTGGTCCATAGACGCCGATGAATCCCACCTGCACCCCACCCCATGCCCCAACCACCCGCACCACCCTCCCCTCCTCCCCAACCTCACAGGTGTGTAAAGAAAACGGGCTGGCCTCTTTTATTAACACTGCCACACCTCCTTTCAATCTGCTAGAACAGCCCATGTACACTACATATTCAGGAATTATCAATTCCCCGGGAGATTTGTGATTGTGTTCCTGTAAAAACACAACGTCAGGAACATGTTTCCTCAAAAACGCCACCAGACAGTTACGCTTGTTGTCTGATTTCAAACCATTAACATTTAGAGTAATACACCTGAAGGTTTCATTGATGGTTTACCCTTAGATATCCTAACACTCTTAACACCTTTGCGATTCTCTCCACTTCTTCCCCCACGACCTCCTATGCCTTCCTCTCTATCTTGCTGAATATTTTTGGATCTGCCCGCTCCTCTACGGGTCTCATCGTGCCATGTCTTTTTCCCCGATCTTTATCCGGGAGTTAGCACGTCGTCACTATCTGTCGTCACCGCAGCCCTTTTGCGACAGCCACGATCGATGATCATGTCAACTTCGGATCTATCATCCCTGTGTTCCTCCACAGTCACAACCTGGTGTTCTACAGTCGGCTTTGTGACACCTCCCTCTCCCTCTTGTACACGGACATCCTCCAGCCCACCCTGGAGTCCATCAGCTGTTGAAGCTTCCAACAAAACGTTTAAAGCCTCTCGAATGGAAGCCTCCATGTCATCCTGGGAGGGTGCGTATGCATCCTCCAGCGTCCCCGACACCACACCTACGTCCTCCTCCACACCCGGTAGAGTTACGCAGGCAGGTGACTCCTCTGTCTCCCCCTCTACCTCCTCACTCCACAGTTTCCCACGCTGTGTAGCCCCAGCGTATAACTGCAGTGCTGCTGTCACCTCCGTCCTTGTCGCGACCTCTGGTCTTCCACGCCTCGTCGGACATTGTGCTGCAATGTGGTCATACACCCCACAGAGTCTACACGTGCGCCTTTGACCTGAATATGTCACATACACTTGCGTTCTGAAGTCCTCCATTACCACATACGACGGTATCGGGTGCTTAAGGGACATTTTCAAAGAAAACGACCCTTCCGGCATGCCAACAAGGGGGCCGTCACGCCAGTGTCCCAACGCCGCCAGATGCACGGTGCCGTAACGGTCAAAAACGTTCCTTAAATCGCTTTCGTCCGCTTCAAAGGGTACGTTGCGCACCTTCACCCATGTGTAAACACGGGAGACATCTCGAAGGCGGACGGTAACACCAGGGTTAACGGTCTTTATCACATCCTGGTATTTAGCAACCATATTCTCATAGGTGCAGCCTTGTCTGAATTTGACGAATAACCTCGTATTGCCATTTAATGCTACACCGTAAAGGTCTTCATTGGCAATTCCATACGTATCTCTCAGGATCGCCGTCAGCAGAATATGAGTATTCTGACTATTAAATGAGCCAGTCACTAAATCAAGGCAGACAGTGTTGACGCGCCTGCGTCCTCCTTCTGCCATTGTGAGTAGACTGGTGAAAACTGCGCAGAGACTAGACGAATCAGGAGCTACTGCGCAGCCTGTCCGCTCACACCACCAACACCTGCCTGACACACAAACCCTGCATTGGGCAGCTAGAGATCTAAATGAAAGGGCTAATGGCACACTTCCCTGTGTGAGTGATGGTGTAGTCCTTATCTTTCACCATCCACACATAATTCTTGAAGTTGTGCAAATTTCCTATCCCAATTCTTCAGAAGGGGACATTAACACAGCTTCATATTACAAATTCAAGCACGAACATCCCAATTTGGCCTCGAAAACGCCGGATTATTTGCTGAATTTTCCACGGCAACTAGTGTTCGCAAATTACAAATTGTGTCTCTCTCCCTGTAACACTCTGCAGCTGCTGCACACTCTCCTTCACACAAAATTTCTTGAAGGGTCAAATCAACATCATCTTATTACACAATTATTTTATTATTCAAATTTACTCATGCTGAGTTTGGGAAAATTCAAAATTTTCCACAGCTAGATTATAATTACACCGGGATTCATTCAAAAGATTTTACTTACGATTTTTCATTTCTGAAACAGTTTGCATTGCACAAAATGCATCCTTTAAAAATCAGATTTTTATGGATACCGTCTCTTACGCTTATAAAGAGTTATTATGACTTACAATGAAACAGAATCTGCATGAAACAATTATAAAATTAATTTTTCATATGTATCATTGCTTTAATTATGCACGATTGTCTACTGATGATGTCTGATAGATGAAAAATTAACTCATTTAGGAATATTCACTTACCTTATTCTGCTGAATATTTTTTTTTCAATAACTCTGCCTAAGTCAGTCTGAACATAATGAACAAATATATATATATCATTAATTTTAAGTAATTTTAAATAAATTGAACAAAATTTAGAAAAGAAAATTTATTGAGTTAGGTGATGTTTCTAAGTTAGATTTGGTTCCAAATATTTGTTATACGTTTTTAATGAGAAAATATGTAATCAAGGTTTTTTTTTTTTTGTAAATGTTTAAATTAATGGATCTGTCTTATTCGGCAAATTCGGCATGACACCACAATTATTTTGAAACCAACTCGAATGAACAACTAAACAGCCTGACATTTTAAATTACCAAGATTAGATAAGCTTATCATAATGTGTCACAAGAAGCCACAGGACACAAGGACAGGACACATGTACAATGCTTATTACAAAATTCATCCCATTTAGCATGTCATATTACCAATTTACCTATTACACATTTTGGGTTGTTTAAGAATAGCCTCCGATGTTTCCGGGGAGCAAGCAGATTTTAGAACGTAATATAAAATAAGTAAATTTGCAAGATTGGAATGCTTTTTGAAGGTAATCAACTTCCATCTTCCAATCTTATATCTAGTTTAGTATAACCAATGTGGGTACATGAACCACTGTGCAATACAAGGTGGTATAAATATATTAAAAAGGTACACGGAAACAGATTAATACACAAGAATCCAAAATGACCCTAACACGTAATAACCACACCACACATTACAGTGGTATTACACTCTCACACGCACCATTCGACATCCATTATCATACAAAAGTATTATTACCGATAGTGACTGACACACAAACCCTGCATTGGGCAGCTAGAGATCTAAATGAAAGGGCTAATGGCACACTGTGCAATACAAGGTGGTATAAATATATTAAAAAGGTACACGGAAACAGATTAATACACAAGAATCCAAAATGACCCTAACACGTAATAACCACACCATACATTACAATGGTATTACACTCTCACACGCACCATTCGACATCCATTATCATACAAAAGTATTATTACCGATAGTGACTGACACACAAACCCTGCATTGGGCAGCTAGAGATCTAAATGAAAGGGCTAATGGCACACTGTGCAATACAAGGTGGTATGAATATATTAAAAATGTACGCAAAAATTGATTAATACACAAGAATCCCCAAATGACCCTAACACATAATAACCACACCATACATTACAGTGGTATTACACTCTCACAAGCACCATTCGACATCCATTATCATACAAAAGTATTATTACCGATAGTGACTTCCCCCCCCCCACACGCACACCAAAAGAAACATCCTGAATTATCATTAGGCAAGAAATATATTTAATAAGTCTTACAAGCATTGGTGATACAGGAACACCAATAATAACAAAAAAAGGCACAATACCGTGACTGGAACGATACACAAATAACCCGCACATAAAAGAGAGAAGCTTACGATGGCGCTTCGGTCCGACTTGGACCATTTACAAAGTCACACTAACCAGAAGTGGAGCAGGACGGCTATATATAGGCAGGAAGAGGTGCTGGTGGTAGTAGTAGTAGTAGTACAAGAATGGTATATAATACCGACAAGATGAAATTAAAACACATGCGCAACACCCAGGCATCCCTATCGTAGACGTTTCGCCATCCAGCCAGCCACTGGAATAACGAATAACGTATTATCGACACATTAGAAGACATGACATACCTAAACAGAGTGACACCTCAACCAAGTCGAATAAATACATTGCAAAAGATTAATATCACATAAAATATTTTAACAATGAAGTTCAACAGAGGTCAAAGGCTACCTATGTACATGTTTATTTACCAGTTAAACCCTAACATTACCACATAATATAAAAACATTGCTATAGTACAAGCGATGATAATTTATACTAAAATATCACAATACCTTAAATAAGACTAACACAGTGTGAATATTACATTTCAAAACACATGTATAAAACTACCAATAAAGTTGGTATTACCGTTAATGACTTAAACTTATTACACATTAATTACCCCTCCTCACCCGAAATAATATGACCGTTATCACCAACTTGGCTTACATCCTAACTTGACATATATGAATAAACATAAGTGGTAATTATATAAGTATTGGTGAAACAGTAGCACCAAAGACATAGTACATTTAATAACAAATATTAACATAAGGGAAACATGACCAAGTCTTACACATTGACACTTCAACCAGGTTAAGATACACTTCTAGTGCTTAATAACAAGTCCAGGAACATTGCCACAATGAAGTTCAACCAATCCTTAATCACATCAGCGTATCTAAGGCGCACGCAGGAGCAGACAGCCACAACTGTGTATGTGCCGTTACACATCCCATACGCACAGGTTCATACACATTCGCACGTTACATTATTCCAACTCTCTCTCTACACTAAAGTCGTGCACATTCTTTGCAACTGTCCAACCCAAAGGAGGCGACCCTGTTTCTACCCCTGACATCCCATCCTACAGTAGCATTTACCATCCCTACCCTGCTCCTCCCACCTGATTTACAAATCTAATAAAACCTCTAACGTAGGTTCTCTATATCCCTCTAAGAAAGCCAGCTTCCACCTTCTCCCATAAATTTCCCTGTTACGGCACAACGTTTTATAAAACATAACCGCTAAAACCCGCCTCTTCACCTCACTAACCCCTTTCCTCCTCATTCCCCACGTTATGTATATATAATCTACCATAATCTACCCCACAGCCCTAGTGATACTCTCATCCAATCCCCCAACGTCAAGACTTAAAGCTCTCAGAACAGAAATCCCTTTACCCCCAATCTTACGGAGTACCCTACCCAACCAACCCCTTACGCTACCCATCCCCTCACAAAAATATACGACATGAAACGCCGACTCCTCACCTTCACATATTCCACACACACCCCCCTCAACCGCACGTCTATCCCTCAGAACCGTACCCGACGGCAAAATCCCATGCAGAAAACGATATATTAAGTCACGTGCTCGTGGTTGTAACCTCATTCTATTTAGCCTATTCCACATACTTCCCCATGTATACATTGGGAAAATTCCCTCTACAGGCGCCACAACCCTCCCCACCAACAATCGACACATTGCACATATTTTGACCTTCCCCGGATCTCGAACCCACGCCATTGCCCTCAAAGCAGTTTCACACTCCCGCAACTCCACTCCTGAATACATTCGTTTCAATCTTTCATGGATCCTGACCAGACCTCCCCCACACACACCTTCCTTCACAACCTCCCTTTTAATACAGATACATTTGACCCTCCTCTTTAAGTCCAGCAAACCCAACCACCCCTGCCGCACAGGTAACATTACCACGTCCCTTTTAAGCCAATCACATTCCGAGTCCCACAAGAATTTAAAAACCCTCCTAAGTATGTCCGCTATCGCCGTCAGTGTTAATAGGAACAAAGCTGCCACGTGCCATACCTTACTATACAATAAGACATTAATGACAATGGCCAGCTGTACAAGGGTCAAATGATAAGGGCTTAATGCACCCAATCGCCCCTGAATCCTATCCACCAACCTAATCGAGATTTCCATGCGTGCTACATCCAGATTATCTGCATAGATAAGACCACAAATTTTTAATAAATTCACCCGCCTCCCCACCACTGAACTACCCCACTCAACCCTCCCAGCCCAAGCTCCTAACCCCATGACCATGGGATTTTCTGAATTCACTCTCATACCAGTTGCATCCGAGAACAATTGTACTACCCTATCCAAGGTATCCATTGACATCCCCTCCCTAACCAGAATAGTAGTGTCATCTACATACCCTATTAAGACTGGTCAAACCCTCTCAACTCTACTCCCTTAACCCACTCCCTTTTGTACATACACTTCTCCATCATCCTATAAAAGGGGTCCTGTATGCATGCAAATAAAAGTTGTGACATAGGGCACCCCTGTCGAAGTCCCCTTTCCATTACAATCTTCCCACCCAATCTCCCATTAATCTGTACCCTCACCATTGCACCGTGAAACAAAGCATGTACCCATCCCACTATTTCTTCCGCAAACCCCTGTCCCCTGAGGATGGCTCTCAATGCTTCTCGTTCCACTCTATCATATGCACCCTGCCAGTCTAAAGCCACCAAACCCCCCTTCCATCCCCTTTTGCTTCCACGAAATCCCTTAGAAACCCATGTTCCTCCACCATAGACCTCCCTGGTAACCCAAACTGAGTTCTCGATACTACTCTATCAACTATGCATTTAAACTGATTCCCCAAAATTTTGGCAAACAACTTATAATCTGTGCATAACAATGATATTGCCCGGTAGTCCATAAGTGTATGTTACCCCTTACCCTTCGATACCAATACTTCTACAGCTGTTGCCTGCTTCTCTCCCAACTCTCCCCTCTCCTTCATTAAATTTAATAACCTAACCAAAAAACTCCTCATTAGCTCCCAATGTAGATAAAACTCTACCAGGAGTCCATCGATTCCCGGAGCTTTACCCCTATGCATTTAAGAACATAAGAATGGAGGAACACTGCAGAAGGCCTACTGGCCCATGCGAGGCAGGTCCTTATCAAAACGACTACTACCTAAAGCTTCCCAAGAAATAACTCCCGTACCCAATGACACCAATCAAACCCAGCCCCTCCCACTCATATATTTGTCCAGTCAGGGCCTGGGGATTTGTTAGGTTTTAATTTATCTATTTGCCTAAGGACCATGTCACTTGTGACCCTAATAGTGCACAGTTTATTATCGTCCTGTTCTTATTAAAGGAATGTAAAGAGGAGCTTAGCACACCTTTGGCTAATCTTTTCAACATATCACTACAAACTGGCATGGTGCCAGATAAGTGGAAAATGGCAAATGTGATACCTATTTTCAAAACAGGTGACAGGTCCTTAGCTTCGAACTATAGACCAATAAGCCTAACCTCCATAGTGGGAAAATTTATGGAATCAATAATTGCCGAGGCAGTTCGTAGCCACCTTGAAAAGCATAAATTAATCAACGAATCTCAGCATGGTTTTACAAAGGGGCGTTCCTGCCTTACGAATTTATTAACTTTTTTCACTAAGGTATTTGAGGAGGTAGATCATGGTAATGAATATGATATTGTGTATATGGACTTCAGTAAGGCTTTTGACAGGGTCCCACATCAGAGACTATTGAGGAAAATTAAAGCACATGGAATAGGAGGAGAAATTTTTTCCTGGATAGAGGCATGGTTGACAAATAGGCAGCAGAGAGTTTGCATAAATGGGGAGAAATCAGAGTGGGGAAGCGTCACGAGCGGTGTTCCACAGGGGTCAGTGTTGGGCCCCCTGCTGTTCACAATCTACATAAACGACATAGATGAGGGCATAAAGAGCGACATCGGCAAGTTTGCCGATGACACCAAAATAGGCCGTCGAATTCATTCTGACGAGGACATTCGAGCACTCCAGGAAGATTTGAATAGACTGATGCAGTGGTCGGAGAAGTGGCAGATGCAGTTTAATATAGACAAATGCAAAGTTCTAAATGTTGGACAGGACAATAACCATGCCACATATAAACTAAATAATGTAGATCTTAATATTACGGATTGCGAAAAAGATTTAGGAGTTCTGGTTAGCAGTAATCTGAAACCAAGACAACAGTGCATAAGTGTTCGCAATAAAGCTAATAGAATCCTTGGCTTCATATCAAGAAGCATAAATAATAGGAGTCCTCAGGTTGTTCTTCAACTCTATACATCCTTGGTTAGGCCTCATTTAGATTATGCTGCACAGTTTTGGTCACCGTATTACAGAATGGATATAAATTCTCTGGAAAATGTACAAAGGAGGATGACAAAGATGATCCCATGTATCAGAAACCTTCCCTATGAGGATAGACTAAGGGCCCTGAAACTGCACTCTCTAGAAAGACGTAGAATTAGGGGGGATATGATTGAGGTTTATAAGTGGAAGACAGGAATAAATAAAGGGGATGTAAATAGTGTGCTGAAAATATCTAGCCTAGACAGGACTCGCAGCAATGGTTTTAAGTTGGAAAAATTCAGATTCAGGAGGGATATAGGAAAGTACTGGTTTGGTAATAGAGTTGTGGATGAGTGGAACAAACTCCCAAGTACCGTTATAGAGGCCAGAACGTTGTGTAGCTTTAAAAATAGGTTGGATAAATACATGAGTAGATGTGGGTGGGTGTGAGTTAGACCTGATAGCTTGTGCTAACAGGTCGGTTGCCGTGTTCCTCCCTTAAGTCAATGTGACCTGACCTGACTAGGTTGGGTGCATTGGCTTAAGCCGGTAGGGACTTGGACCTGCCTCGCATGGGCCAGTAGGCCTTCTGCAGTGTTCCTTCGTTCTTATGTTCTTATGCTAAGGCACTGCTGCCTTGGCTTTAGATTTCTGCTTACCATGACTCCCAAGTCTTTTTCACATTCTGTATGATCAAGCTCTACTTCACCTAGATTATAGCTTCGAGGGTTATTTTCATTACCAAGGGCAAGTACCTTACACTTATCCACATTAAACTTCATCTGCCATTTTTCAGACCAAGACATTAATTTGTCCAAATCCTCCTGGAGTTCATTGCTATCCTCCTCAGAGTGAATTATACGGCCTATCTTTGTATCATCAGCAAACTTACTCATGTCACTCGTAATCCCTTCACCAAGGTCATTGATGTAAATTATGAACAAGAGAGGGCCTAAAACTGATCCTTGTGGAACACCACTAGTGACTAATCCCCATTCAGATTTCACTCCATTAATGGTAACTCTCTGCTTTCTATTGGTAAGCCATGCCTCTATCCATGCTATCTATCCACTTAAAGCCTTCCATGTTTCTCCCTCAGTTATTTCCCCACCCAATGCTTCCCTATCACTGTTTCACAATAGACATATCACATTCTCACACACCTGTTTTAAAACCCCAGCTCCTACCCCATCCCTTTGCCAATACTTGCCATACCACTCGTCTGCAAACACTCCCATTCCATCTGTGGCGTGTATAACCTGACCAACCCTATACCCACCTACTGACTCAAGAACCTCCAGCCATGGAATAGCTGTTGCCTGCTGCCGTTGCTTTTGCCTACGCAATACACACGACGAAGGCCTATCGCCCCATAACACCTCTTCCACGCCTGCCATTACACTCACCGCTTGGAACCTTTCATCTTGTAGCTCGTGCAGCCTCCCCTTAAGTGTCAGTATGTCATCCATAGGATAAATACCCGCCACCGCAACCCTCGCATAACAACCCCTTAACCTGTCCTCCAAATAGTTGACCAGCCCATATTTTAAAGAATTAATTAGTTTCTCTTCTCTCACGTAATATTGTCTAATTCGTTCTTTAGCCACACCATCCCACCATGTTACCACATCCTCCACCCCATGTACCTTTGCACTTAACCACTCCCACAGTGTTGTAAATCCCTCCAACCCCTCCTCATCTCCTAACATACTCGTATTTAACTTCCAATAACCACTAGAGATACCCGCCAGTGACTCCCATCCCACCTGTGCCACGACCGCCCGATGATCCGAATAAGCTACCTCTATTGTGTGGAAAAACTTTACCAAGACCCCTTGAGAAATGTACAACTTATCTAACCTAGCCACATAACCCCTCCTCACGAAAGTGTGCTCTGCCTCCCTCACTCCCCCTCCAACTGCATCCCTCAACTGATTATCCCTCAAGAGTTCTCGTAAGGCTGCCGACATGTGCCCGGCCCCTTTTGGTTCCACATCAGCCCTCCTGATAACACAGTTCCAGTCCCCACCAACGATGGCCACCACAGGTAAACCACATAAGAAGAAAACTAGGTCATCAAATACAAATTCCTGCTTTACTTTCACATCGTTCTCAGCTGGTGCATACACACTTACAAAGGTTACCCTCTGCCCCATCCACCACCCATCCATACACAACACCCTCCCTTCCCTCCCCTCTCACTTCTTATCAACACAAACGGGCTCGCCTCCCTGTTCAATATACCCACACCACCTTTCAGACGTACAGATGGCAGAGTCATGACCTGAAACCCCGCCACCTCCAGCTCTCTCCCCTCCTTGAAATTGTGTTCTTGCAGGAACACTACATCCGCTCTATATTTACACAGAAACATTCGAAACCATTCCCTCTTCACACTATTACACAATCCATTTACATTCACAGTCATACACCTAAGGCCTCTTTGTAGTTTCCAACCCGTCCTCCTCTCTTCATTCATCCCAAGGCCTCCTGCCGCAGAGCCAGCACAGGGCTTCACACCATTAACCCCCTGCTTTCTTGCGATGCCTCTTATCCTGTGTTGCAACCCCTGAATGGGTAACAATGTATATAATGTATATTACCTGTTCATATAATTTTATATTGCTTATATTTGCGATAATAGCTAAATCGTAAATATATTGCTTTATATTATTATTTGACTTATTTATATTATTAGGTAGGATGTAACATTTACAAATTATTCACTGCTCGTGGTTTGATGTTAAATAGCTGATGGCCTTGTCTACCAATCATTTCCCTGCCGGCTTCTCTGTGTTGCTGGGCAGCAGCAGTCCACAGAGTCACGTGATCAGGGGGTGGTCACCCCTCGCCTGGAGTAGTCGGCCTGGCCTGCGCTGTCTCTTGTCTTTTTGACATTCTCCTAACAAGACGTGCCTCTAGCTCTCCCTTGCTGGCCCTTGTTGGAAGATCGTCTCGATTGCTTTCTTGTTGTTGGTTCTGTGTAACTCTGTTCACAGAACATTGCCTAGACTTAGTGATTTTCGACGTTGTACTGAGGTTGTGTGTCACATAGACACTCTGAGAAACTCAGGTCCTGAGCTGTAGCTTCTGACCTAATTTGTACTGGTATCTGTGCACTGTCACAGTCGGGGATTTTCTAATGCTGAACTTAGATTAAGTAGTACGGGAGTTTTATGACTTTTGTGGAGGATCTGCAGATGGTCCACGCTTAGTGTCGTTATATTATCTCCCTGTTCCTGATTCTGTGTCACAGTTGCTTGTTATATTGCTGCTCGGCTTATCAGTAGTTTTATTGTTCAAGCAAGCTGTTCTGATTGCCTGGTTTGTCAAGAAGTTAGTTTATGTTAGAACTTTTAGTCAGTCACTGGTTAAGTCTAGTCGAGTCTTGAGATATAGCGAACTACTTAGAGGACTTACACACTTACACACAAACTTACTTGTATATATTTGTATTATGTTATTAAATGCTAACAATGTACCAGACGGTACTTAATAGCCATATAGATGTAATATGTGCCTTCAGCACAATACTACTGTACACGAGAGAAGTGTAGGAACTCGTATCCTATATTATATTCAATTGATTAATTTAATTTAATTGATAATATACGCCTAGACAATTTTATTATTATTAATAAACTTATTAAATTTTAATTTCTTTAGTTAGTAGCCTACCAGTTGTATTCCTGAAGCACTATGGAATCTTACTGAATTCTAATGGATAATTGGACCAGGATACTGACTAACTACTTGTTACAAAAACCCAGTAACAGGCTCGATGCCAGAAGGGCAGTCCTTTCTAGTATTCACTGGAGATCTCTATGCTTATTAGAAAATGCGTTTTTTGTAACATCCTGACTACCTCGACAGTACTCTTCCCTCCTCCCAGACCTCTGCGCCGGCGTCAGGACATCATCTGAGTCTGACACCTCCACTCTCTTCCTCGTGATGCCCTCCGCTTCCATGTTGTCTTCTGAGGTTCCCTCACGATGAACCTCAACCTCCTCCACGCCCCGTTCGACAGCACACGGCGACATCTCACGCTTACTGCTTGGCCTGTCATCACTGCTATGGTTTTTATCAACACATTCCTCCACAGGCAATGCCGTGCCTCTCACTAGCTCAGTAACAACATCCTCAGCAGGTGGCGTCAATGTCCTCAACACTTCCTGAAGCTCTTCCTCAAGAGCCTGTACCTCCTCCTGCGCTTGCACTTCTGAACTTTTCTCCTGCTTAGTAACAGTTCCTGTTATGTCACAGCTTGCCTCACACACGCCAGTCTCCTCTATGGGATTCTCTACCACTTCACTCCACAAGCACCCAAGCCCTTGCTTTCGCATGGGGCTCTCAACAACAGCTACCACACTGGTAACTGGTGCTTCACCATTTTGTACAGGTGCCCTCCTCAGCTTAACTCACGCTGCCGCCATATGGCCGTACACCCCACACAACCTGCACGTACGTCTCTTTCCGGCGTACGATACCATAACTTGCGTCCTGAAGTCCTCTAACACGATATAAGACGGTATGGGATGTCTCAGAGTCATCTTCAGGGAAAAGGTTCCCTCCAGACAGTTCATGTAAGCACCAGCCATCCACTTGCCCTGTTGTGCCAGATCTACAGTCCCATATACCTCGAAAACACCCCTGATGTCAGCCTCATCTGCCTCAAATTGGACATTACGATTCTTAACCCACGTAAAGTGGCGAGATACGTCGATCAAACGCACCTTCACAGCTGGAGTAGCGTCAAGACTCACGTCTTGGAATCTCGTCACCAAAGACTCGTACACGGACGTGGAATTCAGTTTGACGAAGTTTCTGGATGCCCCATTCATGGCAACACCATACACCTCATCGTCCTGGATACCATACGTCTCCCTAATGGTGGTCGGGAGTAACATCTGCGCTGAAGAGGGTGAAATTGCCCCACGAAGCAGCTCTATACCGATGGTGTTTACGCGCCGCCTCACACTCAGCACCATATTGGTACAAGGTAGCTCACCTGAAAACAGCAGAGAGGTGCAGAGCACAACCGCACTCTACCGTGGTCAGACAGTGAATGGCTGAGAGAACTTGTCTGTTTATGTTGTTCTCTTTCATGCTCGGGAATTGACTGTACCCGAATGTAATACATTTGAGAAGTTTCTGACCTTAACCAATATTAGCTAATCTTACATCAAAGAAATGCGTAGGATAACTATGTTGCTGACATGATCTAATACCACACTCTGCATTGAGTAAAAGTTGGTTAAATGAACAATTTATATAACCTATATCTGTCTGTAATAATTATTTAATGAATATTGTCATCCTTCTGAATATAGCTTTGTAATAGATTTAGATATTTACAGATATGTGATAGGTTTTATTTTAGAATAATGTATAAACTGTAATATCTATCTTAGTTTCTCTCACTCCACATTCGGATCAACTTGATCTCCGTTGTCACTCTCATTGTCAACGAATTAATTATTACATTTATAAATCTTTGCCTGCTTACTGTTTCAACATTGAGCACAATACTGAAATGTATTACATGTTAAAAGTGTAATTAATGCTGTCTGTAGATGAAGTCAACGACGATGTGTGTACTGGTGGTGATGCTAGTGGGAAGCATCATGGGGAAGTTGTCTCCACCTGAGAGGTCCTATAAGATCCTCATGCTCCTCCCAGTCTCCACCAGGAGTCACAGGAATGTCTTCATGCCTCTCGCTGAGGCTCTGGCCGACCGTGGACACAAGGTAATACATAATATGTTAGGTTTTTATTTCATAATTAGCATAAACAAATTCACGAATAATTTTATTGAGTTATGAGTATACAGAGTATAACTAAGAGAATGTCTTAACAAATATTTCTTAAGTAACAGTAAACGGTGAGGTAAATAAATTGAAAGAAAGCTTACAAAACCTAAGAAATTTTCTATTTAATATTCCGAAATGATGAACTTTATTCAAATTTCGTTGTGGGTTTCGTCAAGTTCCCTCAGCCTTACCTTGACATACAGTTTAACTAAAATTTTCAGATAGTGATGCTGACCAACCAACCGAAGTCGTCCAAACATCCTAACATTGAAGATATTCCTCACGACCTCCCATACTTCAGGGAGGAAGATATTAACTTTTTTGAGAACAGTAAGAACCCCAGTGGAATCTTCCAACTCTTTGAAACTGCTCTGCCAACTCTTGCTAGGGAGTTGTATAAAGTCCCCGTGGTGAAAGATCTTTATGAAAGAAGAAAGGAATTTGATGTTATTGTGATTGATCATTTGTTCAACGAGGTAGGTACTCGTGTTTTAATGTTATTTAAAGAAACCGATTATTGCTCGTTTAAATTTAAAGACTGGTATTTAAAGAGTGTACATGTGTGAACACATGATCGTCATGAGCCTGATGAGTGCATGTGTAAAATTACGATATGTATCGTGTTTCATATATAATTCCGAAAAACGTGTGATACCTATAATAATAAAATTGTCAATAATAGCATAAATATAACACTTTACAGAGGCCCGGATTATTATTATTATTATTATTATCAAAAAGAAGCGCTAAGCCACAAGGACTATACAGCATTACAGAGGCCCGGAGCGACATGCTTCTTTACGTCACGGCGCCTACAACATTTCTGTGAATTTTTATAATAATGCCGAAAGGTGATTTTATTACATTAGTAATAATCAATATTATTATTTTTTCATTATATAAATAATAAATATATGATTATTACTATTTATAATATTATGATTATTATTATATGACAGGTTGAACCAATGTTTGGTAAGCATTATTAATTTTCCATTTTTTTTAATTGTTTTCGTAGCCGAACCCCAAGTGCGGCTTCTTTCACCTTAATTAAAACAATATCTTCACCTATTGTTTGCATACATAACCATGATGAATTTTAATTGATAATTTATGCATAATAAGAAATTAACAACATTAATTAATGATGAATTACATCACCACCAACCACCACCATCACCACCAATCACCACCACCATCACTACCACCAACCACCACCACCACCAACCGTTACCACCATCCATTACCACCACCTATCACCACTACCACCAACAACAAACACCACCACCAACCCCTTAATCACCACCACCACCCCGACTTCCACCAACCACCACCTCCACCACCACTGTCACCACCAACATTATCAAGGAACTATGGTTCCTTGATAATATGCCTTCATTTTTAGTGACTTTTGTAATCCCAGCAACACTGGGATTAGAAAAAACTGTGAATCTGCAGTAGTCTTTCTGTATGATGGGTTTCACTAAGATAGTGAGAGTGTTCGCAATAAAGCTAACAGAATTCTTGGCTTCATATCTAGAGGTATAAATAACAGAAGTCCTCAGGTTGTTCTTCAACTCTATATATCCTTGGTTAGGCCTCACTTAGACTATGCTGCATGCACAGATCTGGTCACCGTATTACTGAATGGATATAAATGCTCTGGAAAACGTACAAAGGAGGATGACAAAGATGATCCCATGTATCAGAAATCTTCCATATGAGGATAGACTGAGGGCCCTGAATCTGCACTCTCTCGTAAGGCGAAGAATTAGGGAAGATATGATCGAGGTGTATAAATGGAAAACAGGAATAAATAAAGGGGATGTAAATAGCGTGCTGAAAATTTCCAGCCAAGACAGGACTCGCAGCAATGGTTTCAAGTAGGAAAAATTCAAATTCAGGTAGGATATAGGAAGGCACTGGTTTGGTAATAGAGTTGTGGATGAGCGGAACAAACTTCCGAGTACACTTATTCAGGCTAAAATGTTGTGTAGTTTTAAAAATAGGTTAGATAAATACATGAGTGGGTGTGGGTGGGTGTGAGTTGGGCCTGACTAGCTTGTGCTGCTGGATCTGGTGCCGTGCTCCTTCCTTGAGTGGAGGTGGCCAGACTGGGTGGGTCATTGGGCTAATCCGGGGTGGGTAGGTCATTGGGCTAATCCGGGGGGGTCGACATGGACCTACTTTGCATGGGCCAGTAGACCTGTTGCAGTGTTCCTTCTTTCTTATGTTCTTAATTCTGGATTTTTCGTGAAAGTTTTGGTTAAATTCAGTATTGCGGCTCAGAACTGGCTCTCCTACAGGCTGTATATCCCTTCCTGCACGAAATTCCCTTCATTACCCTTTCAACGTCAGGGATGGAACCACGTCAGAGCTCCGTTCTGGGCAACGTTCTCAACCCAGCCTTCGCCCCTAATTTCTTGGAGGACTACCCAAGACCCATGAGTCTCTGGCATCGACTCTACAATACTTTCGTACACATTGGGTTTCCGCTTTACTGGAGGAAATGGAGCGTTGTGCCACAGATACAAAAAGAGGTGAGCAATATACCATCACTGACAATACAAGCGGCTGATGGAGCCGATGACTGTTAAACAATGAGCAGAGTTATCTATATAAAATTATTCAGTTTAATAAAAGGTATACTTAAAACTTTACTATAGTGAGTTGAAGCTAATGTTACTTTAAGCAACAGAAGCATCTTGATATTTTGTTACTATGCCAGACCCGCCACAAGAACTGTTCACAATAAAGTATTGGTGGTATTCCTCAGATCTCAGCTCAGTTCCCGGAGCTGCCACTGTTGTTGGACCTGGAGAGAAACGTGAGTTTATCGCTGCTCAACAGTCACTTTTCTATCAGCACACCATTACCTCTCATGCCCTCACAGGTGGAGGTGGGCGCCATGCATTGTCGTCCTGCCAAACCTCTGCCTCATGTGAGTTGTCCTGACTACCTGACATTTATCTGTATCACCTTGTTACGCCACAGTAAGCAATGTCGCTGGTCCTGTCAATGAGCCATAGTTCTTTCTTCACAGACTCAGGTCAGTTGTCTTGCTCTTCTGACCTAGCTTTCATTGTGTAATTCTCTGCCTAAAATATAATAAAACACACTTATTTTTTAAGGAATTAGAATCGTGGATCACAGGAGCGGGATCTTCTGGCGTAATTTACTTCAGTTTGGGATCTGTTGCTCGCAGTACCACAATGCCAGTCCAGTACCGCGACCTCTTCATCCAGGCTTTCCGCAGGCTGCCACAGCGAGTCATCTGGAAATACGAGGAAGAGCTGGAGGACGTCCCTGACAACGTGATGATCAGCAAGTGGCTTCCCCAGCAGGATATTCTTGGTGAGTCTTCGTTTATGTAGCAGCTTCAGTCACACGATTTTTTAATATTTTTTTTATTCCTTATTTATGAAGGTAGAATATATTGTTTTTTAAGGTAGGCTGCAGTGATAAAACCAGAAGGCAGCTCTGACGATAACTCACACACTCACACGAGCTTTTAAATCTCTGCACAAAATTCAACTTAAACCTGCAAATAATAGAGCCTATTAGACTGGAGAATACACTAGACCTCATTTTCACTAACAATGATGATCTGATACGAAATGTCACCATATCAAAAACAATATACTCAGATCACAACATAATCGAGGTTCAGACATGCATGCGCGGAACCCCAGACCGACAAAATGAGATTAGTCAGGAGGGAGCCTTCACCAAATTCAACTTCAATAACAAGAACATAAAGTGGGACCAAGTAAATCAAGTCCTAAACGATATAAACTGGGAAGATAGACTAAGCAACACAGACCCCAACTTATGCCTTGAACAAATTAACTTGGTGGCACTCGATGTATGCTCAAGGCTTATTCCTTTAAGAGAAAGGAGGAGTAGATGTAAAATGGAAAGAGACAGGCGCTCCCTTTACAGGCGAAGGAAAAGAATAACAGAGCGGCTAAAAGAGGCCAATATATCTGAAATGCGTAGGGAGTCACTGGTCAGAGAAATAGCAAACATCGAACTTAAGCTAAAGAAATCTTGTAGGAGTCAGGAGTCGCGGGAAGAACTAAAAGCCATAAATGAAATCGAAAGAAACCCAAAGTATTCCTTTTCTTATGCCAAATAAAAGTCGAGAACAACATCCAGTATTGGGCCCCATCTTAAACAAGATGGGTCATACACAGATGACAGCAAGGAAATGAGTGAACCACTCAAGTCCCAATATGACTCAGTTTTTAGCTAGCCTATCTGATATTATCCTGACCCCAAATGACTTCGAACAGGCGATAAATGACATGCCCATGTACTCTGCCCCAGGGCCAAACTCGTGGAGCTCCGTGTTTATCAAGAACTGCAAGAAGCCCTTGTCACGAGCTTTTACCATCCTATGGAAAGGGAGCATGGACACGGGGGTCGTTCCACAGTTACTAAAAACAACAGACATAGCCCCACTCAACAAAGGGGGCAGTAAAGCAATAGCAAAGAACTACAGACCGATAGCACTAACATCCCATACCATAAAAATCTTTGAAAGGGTCCTAAGAAGAAAGATTGCCACCCATCTAGATACCATGCTCTAAACCCATGTTTCCCAGGGCAACATGGGTTTAGAGCATGTCGCTACTGTCTGTCTCGGCTACTGGATCACTACGACAAGGTCCTAGATATACTATAAGACAAAAAGATTGCAGATGTAATATATACAGACTTTGCAAAAGCCTTCGACAAGTGTGACCATGGCGTAATAGCACACAAAATGTGTGTTAAAGGAATAATAGGAAAAGTTCGTAGATGGGTCTATAATTTCCTCACAAACAGAACACAAAGAGTAGTAGTCAACAGAGTAAAGTCTGAGGCGGCTACTGTGAAAAGCTCATAAGAACATAAGAACGTAAGAAAGAAGGAACACTGCAGCAGGCTTACTGGCCCATGAAAGGCAGGTCCAAGTCTCCTACCGGATTAAGCCAATGCCCCAACCTAGTCAGGGCAGGCCATATTCACTTAAGGAAGGAACACGACAACTGACCTAGTAGCACAAGCTAATCAGGTCCAACTCACACCCACCCACACCTACTCATGTATTTACCTAACCTATTTTTAAAACTACATAACGTTTTAGCCTCAATAACTGCACTTGGGAGTTTGTTCCAGTCATCCACAACTCTATTACCAAACCAGTGCTTTCCTATATCCCTCATGAATCTGAATTTTTCCAACTTAAAACCATTGCTACGAGTCCTGTCTAGGCTAGATATTTTCAGCACGTTATTTACATCCCCTTTATTTATTCCTGTCTTCTATTTATACACCTCAATCATATCCCCCCTAATTCTACGCCTTTCTAGAGAGTGCAGATTCAGGGCCTCAGTCTATCCTCATAAGGAAGATTTCTGATACATGGGATCATCTTTGTCATCCTCCTCTGTACGTTTTCCAGAGCATTTATATCCATTCTGTAATACGGTGACCAGAACTGAGCAGCATAGTCTAAATGAGGCCTAACCAAGGATATATAGAGTTGAAGAACAACCAGAGGAATTCTATTATTTATACTTCTAGATATGAAGCAAAGAATTCTGTTAGCTTTATTGCGAACACTAATGCACTGTTGTCTTGGTTTTAGATTACTGCTAAGCAGAACTTCTAAATCCTTTTCGCAATAAGTAGTATTAAGATCTACATTATTTAGTTTATATGTGGCATGGTTATTTAACTGTCCAACATTTAGAACTTTGCATTTGTCAATATTAAACTGCATCTGCCACTTCTCCGACCATTGCGTCAGTCTATTCAAATCATCCTGGAGTGCCCTAATGTCCTCATTAGAATTAATTGGACGGCCTATTTTGGTGTCATCAGCATATAAGCTTATGTCGCTATTTATTTCCTAATCTATATCGTTTATGTAAATTGTGAACAACAACGGGCCCAACACTGACCCCTGAGGAACACCGCTTGTGACGTGCCCCCATTCTGATTTCTCCCCATTTATGCAAACTCTCTGCTGTCTATTTGTCAGCCATGCCTCTACCCAGGAAAAAATTTCTCCTCCTATTCCGTGTGCCCTAAGTTTCCTCAATAGCCTCTGGTGTGGAACTTTATCGAAAGCCTTAGTGAAGTCCATATACACAATATCATATTCATTACCATGATCTACCTCCTCAAACACCTTAGTGAAAAAAGTTAGTAAATTCGTAAGACAGGAACGCCCCTTTGTAAAACCGTGTTGAGATTCATTAATCAATCTGTGCCTGTCAAGATGGCTACGAATTGCTTGGGCAATTATTAATTCCATAAATTTTCCCATTATGGAGGTAAGGCTTATTGGTCTATAGTTCGAAGACAAGGACCTGTCACCTGCCTTGTAAAAAGGTATTACATTTGCCATTTTCTACTTATCAGGCACTATGCCAGTTTGTAGTGATATGTCGAAAAGATTAGTCAAAGGTATGCTAAGCTCTGTTCCACAAGGCACAGTACTCGCTCCCATCTTGTTTCTCATCCTCATATCTGACAGAGACAAGGATGTCAGCCACAGCACCGTGTCTTCCATTGCAGATGAGACCCGAATCTGCATGAGTGTCTTCCATTGCAGACACTGCAAGGCTCCAGGCGGACATCAATCAAATCTTTCAGTGGGCTGCAGAAAACAATATGAAGTTCAACGATGAGAAATTTCAATTACTCCGATATGGTAAACATGAGGAAATTAAAACTTCATCAGCGTACAAAAATTCCTTCCACAAAATTGAGCGAAAAACCAACGTCAAAGACCTGGGAGTGATCATGTCGGAGGATCTCACCTTCAAGGATCACAACATTGTATCAATCGCATCTGCTAGAAAAATGACAGGATGGATAATGAGAACCTTCAAAACTAGGGATGCCAAGCCCATGATGACACTGTTCAGGTAGCTAGTTCTATATAGGCTGGAATATTGCTGCACACTAACAGCACCTTTCAAGGCAGGTGAAATTGCTGACCTAGAAAATGTACAGAGAACCTTCATGGCACGCATAACGAAGATAAAACACCTCAATTACTGGGAGTGCTTGAGCGAGAGAGATACATGATAATATACACCTTGAAAATCCTAGAGGGACTAGTACCGAACTTGCACACGAAAATTACTCACAACGAAAGCAAAAGACTTGACAGACGATGCAACATCCCCCCAATGAAAAGCAGGGGTGTCACTAGCACGTTAAGAGACAATACAATAAGTGTCAGGGGCCCGAGACTGTTCAGCTGCCTCCCAGCATACATAAGGGGGATTACCAATAGACCCCTGGCAGTCTTCAAGCTGGCACTGGACAAGCACCTAAAGTCGGTTCCTGACTAGCCGGGCTGTGGATCGTACGTTGGATTGCGTGCAGCCAGCAGTAACAGCCTGGTTGATCAGGCTCTGATCCACCATGAGGCCTGGTCACAGACCGGGCCGCGGAGGCGTTGACCCCCGGAGCTCTCTCCAGGTAAATATGTAGGAATCTTTATGGATAACACTTTCCGGAACATTCTCGGACGTACAGGGTGACACACAACACTTTCTGGAACATTCTCGGACGTACAGGGTGACACACAACACTTTCCGGAACATTCTCGGACGTACAGGGTGACACACAACACTTTCTGGAACATTCTCGGACGTACAGGGTGACACACAATACACCTCATTAGTTTAATGTTCTAAATTTTCATAAATCCTGAGTATGTGGGTGTATTTTCTTCTTAGGTGCAATTATTCAGTGCGTCACTAGGTTAGTTGATGCTGATTAAAATGACACTTTGGGCCGACTTCCACAATTATTATTTCGTAAGTAGCTTTCTGTAAACTTCTACTGTTCCTCCCTCCCATCCTCATATAGGAAGGGAAGTGATGGGTGGACGTGAATGAGAAGCGGACGACACCAACAATGCAATGTGACCCAACAATTTACACTTCTGCCCTGCCTCAGAGAGAATTTTTTCCCCTGCTATATGTTGTTATCCTTGCAACACTACATAGTTCCTAACCGTCCTGGGGACCCTCATCCTCAGAGAAAAGAATAAACTTGCTTCAGGGAAAACTCAAGGTTCTTCCTGATGCTGTTTGATAATTTTCTCCTACCACCCCCTATATTTTACATAAATTTTATTAAAAGACAAAATACATTAACAAAATACATTGATAAAAATGCAATAAAGAACAAAGCAACATAGATAACAACTCAGAGCTACATCTCAGATGCTTCATCCAGCTACACGGCGGTGGGCAACGTGCCCAGAATGCTGCAGGCACTCACCCTCTGGATCGCAACACTGAGTCTCAGAAAGAGGAGGCTGGCCGCCATGTGGTCCTTGGTTTCTATGATGAGTTTTTCACCCAGCTCTTTGAGGAACTTTATAGCACACTTTCCCCATGCTCCAAGGGTTTCCGACCCTATTGGGAATGAAGTTATAACAAGGGGGAAGGCCTTCATATTTGCGGGTCTTCTGGGTCTCCCTGTGGCTGGCAGCTTTACCCCCTTCAGCTTCGGAGTATGGCAAGTAGGTGTCTGCCACTGTGACTGCACAGGTGTAGTCCCAAGCAATCTGCTTTCCATCCTTCTATGGTAGCATAGTGGCTCCATCAACACGCTTTTTGACTTCCGTCAGACCTCTGCAGTTGGGGTTCCGGTTGGGCTGGGCAACGGGCTGTGGCGAGGCTTCTCTTTGTGATGTCGTTTACCTCCTCATGTCTGGTATACTTCCCTTCTGAAGTGCGACACACGAGACCATGAAGTCCGAATTGATCAGCCGTCGCCCTTCCGCAAATACACCTATGTTCAGTGAGGATGGAGGCGGCTAAGTGAAGAGCAACACCAGTCCGAATGGCCTGTGGGTCGAGTCGAGTGCCCAGGGAGAAATTGGGAACAGCTAGAAGGAAATCTCCTGAGTGTGGTGCCTTCACCTTTAGGAGACGAGGTTTGTCCTTTTCTGAAGCGTTGGTGAGTATTATGTTAGTGATTTTTTCCATGATCGGTTTGTCCCAGTGGGACTGTTTGTGCTCTTCGGGAGGAGCTGGTCTACTGGAGGAGTCTGCAAGGGTGTCCCACCTCAAGCCTGCTTCAGTGAACGTTAGGTCTTGAGCTCTTACCGCGTCTCTCAAGCTTAGGAGGACAATCTTCTTGACTAATCCATTGGGAGCGAAACACGAAGACAGAAATGCAGGTAAAGCTGCATGAGTTGCTCTGCGCACCCCTATACCTCCCAGTCGCACTGGGAGGGTTGCCTGATACCATTGCCGATCCGCTAGTGACATATTCAGTGCCTTCTGAAAGGCTGATCTCAGGTGTGTCATATTCACCGTGTGATGGGTTGTCAAAAGAGGGTGCACCTCAGGAAGTGAGTCCTGGCATAGTAAGACATCTTGTGAGGAGATAGAGGGCATCATGGGCATCAAGCTCGCTTATTCTCTCCTCCATTCTCTTCAGGGCATTCTGTTTGTCCTTAAGGATCTTGTCGATGGCCTGGTGACCCAGAGGTGCTCCCAAGAGGGTACTGAGGTAGAGACTTCCGGGAGGATTGTTCGTACAGCATTGATAATTTCCTGGTTCGTTGTGATGATTTCACATTTGGAGGAATTGAGGGTGAGTCCCATAGCTCTCCCCGTGTCTTCACCAGTTGTAGGTTCTCTAACTGGGACTCTTCAGTACCTGTCAGAGTGCCATCATCCAGGTGCCAGATGCTGAGCTCGCTGCATAGGCTGGAAGTTAGTTCTCATACTGCCAAGCAGAAGAGAAGATGAGCGAGTGGATCACCCTGCTGAACACCCTCTGATGAGTGAATTTCATATTCTGCTGTAGCCAGCAGAAATGAAGGGAAAAAGACTGGGGACCCGATCCCGAACAGCCAACAAAACCACATCTCTCTTCGCCATATTAAAGGCATTTCTGAAATCAAGTTTGACTATGGCTTGTCTTCTGGTAGGTCCCTGATGTAGGTCCTTGCCGCATGAGCTGCAGCTTCACTGCCTTGAGAGGCCCCAAAGCCCAGTTGGTGTGGCTGGAGTAAAGTGGCAGCTTATAGGCGGATGTTTCTTACTTTTGCTTTGCCATGTACATGTATATATCTTTCCTCTGTAAGCCATGCGTGTAATAAAAGTCAACTAAAATGCCGGGAAGAATGGGCTAGTAACCCCTTTTACTGTAATAATTACTAAAAATAAATAAGAAAAAATTGTCAAAGTGGGAAGTCTGAATGTGCGTGGATGTTGTGCAAATGATAAGAAAGAGATGATTGTGGATGTTATGAATAAGAAGAAGCTGGATGTCCTGACTTTAAGTGAAACAAATCCGAAGGGGGTGGAAGAGTTTCAGTGGAGAGGAATAAATGGGATTAGGTCATGGGTTTCAAACAGAGTTAGAGCTAAAGAAGGAGTAGCAATAATGTTGAAGGATAAGTTATGGCAGGAAAAGAGGGACTACAAATATATTAATTCAAGGATTATGTGGAGCAAAGTAAAGGTTGGATGTGAAAAGTGGGTTACAGTAAGCGTATATGCACCTGGAGAAGAGAGAAGTATAGAGGAGAGAGAGAGAGAGATTTTGGGAAATGTTGAGTGAATGCGTGGGGAGTTTTGAACCAAGTGTGAGAGTAATGGTGGCTGGGGATTTCAATGCTAAAGTGGGCAAAAATGTTGTGGAGAGAGTAGTTGGTAAATTTGGGGTGCCAGGGGTAAATGAAAATGGGGAGCCTTTAATGATTATAATCAAAAAGAAGCGCTAAGCCACAAGGGCTATACAGCTCAGCGGGCCTTTAATTGAGCTATGTGTAGAAAGAGGTTTGGTAATAAGTAATACATATTTTTTGAAGAAGAGGATAAATAAATATACAAGGTATGAAATAGCACGTAATGAAAGTAGTTTGTTAGATTATGAATTGGTGGATAAATGGTTGATGGGTAGGCTCCATGATGTATACGTTTATAGAGGGGCAACTGATATATCGGATCATTATTTAGTTGTAGCTACAGTTAGAGTAAGAGGTAGATAGGAAAAGAGGAAAATGACAACAACAAGCAAGAGGGGGTGAAAGTGTATAAACTAAGGGAGGAGGAAGTTCAAATTCAAAGTTTATTCTCTATAAGGATTACAATGCTGAGTTTACAGAAAATTGGTTATTGTTTGGTTTAACATGTAGTAAAATTGAGATTACAGAGTGTACCACTAGAACGCTTAGCATGGCTAGGCATTTCGGGCATACTTAGTTTTATTCTTAATTGTAAAATATTACAAATTATGAGGTAAGTTGGTATTATGGCTAAGTGACTAAATACTAGTTTGTGAGTTTAGCAATGTGAATGCTTTTGTTTTGGCACAGTATATAGTTTCAGTATTGGAGTATCACAGGATTCATTATTTTAAGACTGAGATTAATATTTCTGTTTATGGTCAAATGAGTGAGCGAGTGTAAGTGTGAACCACCAGGTGGTATTCGTGTAGTTAGTTGACGGGGTGTATCAGGGAGATAAGATGTTTTCTAATGGTAGTTTTGAAGGTGATGAATGTGTCTGCAGTTCTAGAGTTCTCAGGTAGGGTATTCCAGATTTTAGGGCCTTTGACATACATTGAATTTTTGTAAAGGTTTAGTCGGACACGGGGAATGTCGTAGAGATGTTTGTGTCTGGTGTTATGCCTGTGGGTTCTGTCACAACTATCAAGAAAGCGTTTTAGGTCAAGGTTGATATTAGAGTTTAAGGCCCTGTAGATATAGATTGCACAGTAGTAAGTGTGGATGTACTGAACTGGGAGTAAGTTTAGATCTTTGAAGAGTGGGGGGGGTGTGCTGCCAGGGATGGGATTTAGTGATTATTCTTACTGCAGCTTTTTGTTGGGTTATTATTGGCTTTAGGTGTGTTGCTGCAGTTGATCCCCAAGCACAAATAGCATAGGTGAGGTATGGATAAATAAGTGAGTGGTATAGTGTGAGAAGGGCATTTTGCGGCACGTAGTATCGTATCTTGGAGAGGATCCCAACCGTTTTGGATACTTTTTTGGCTATATGCTGGATATGGGTGCTGAAATTCAGGTTGTTGTCAAGGTATAAGCCTAGGAATTTTCCCCCATTATTTCTGGTAATTAGAGTGTTGTCAATCTTAATGTTAATTTGTGCATCTCCTGCTCTGCTACCAAACATAATATAGTAAGTTTTGTCAGTGTTAAGCGTAAGTTTATTGGCTGTCATCCAAGTCGATATTTTAATCAGCTCCTCATTCACAATGGTGTTGAGGGTGGCAAGATTAGGGTGAGAGATGACATAAGTCGTGTCATCAGCAAAGAGAATGGGTTTCAGGTGTTGGGATACGTTTGGAAGGTCATTGATGTATATGAGGAAGAGCAGGGGACCAAGGACACTTCCCTGCGGAACTCCAGTATCAAGTGGCCGTGTTGCTGATGCTGTGTCTTTAATGGTGACGTACTGATACCTATTAGTAATGTAAGATTTGAAATAAGCAAGCGCATGGCCTCTTATACCGTAGTGGTCAAGTTTGTGGAGTAGGATTTCGTGGTTTACTGTGTCAAAAGCTTTTCTTAGGTCAATAAAAATTCCTAGTGGATATTCCTTATTTTCCAATGCTGTGTAAAGCAGATCTAGCATTTTTATGATTGCATCATTAGTGCTTTTATTTTTCCTGAATCCAAACTGGCAGGGGTTGAGTATGTTTTGAGCCGTTATAAATGAATACAGTCTCCTGTGCACGAGTTTCTCAAAGATTTTGGATAGCAATGGTAAGTTAGATATTGGCCTATAGTTGTTTAAGTCTGTAGGGTCACCACCTTTATGTATTGGTGTAACCCTTGCCATCTTGAGTAGTTTCGGGAAGGTGCTAGTCTCTATTGACTTGTTAAAAAGTAATGAAATAGCATGCGAAAGGACATGGGCCGCTCGCTTGTACAGTAATGGTGGGACATGAGACAGATTCCCCGAGTTATTTTTAAGTGACTTTATGATCTCAATGACTTCCGTGGGCTCAGTTGGTGCAAGATAGAAGGAATTAGGGAAATTTCCATCTAGGTAGTCCCCGGCATGGGCATTGGTATGTGGGATTTTACTGGCGAGATTAGATCCTATGTTTGAGAAGAAGTCGTTTATCTTGTTAGCTGTGTCAGTGGGATGTAGTGGTGTTTCATTAGGTTTAGTTAGGACAATATTCTTGGTTTTTCTCAGTTTGTGGGTCCCTAGAATCTGAGAGAGTGTTTTCCAGGTCTTTTTTATATCTCCTCTAGTGTCTGTGAATCTACTGGAGTAGTATAGTTGTTTGGCTTTTTTTATTACTTTGGTGAGAGCTGATGAATAGTGTTTAAGAATATCTTTGTGTATTAAGCCCTGTCTATATTGCTTTTCATATTGGTGTTTCTTGTCAATGGATTTCAGAATGGTGCTGGTTAGCCATGGGCAACCAAGCCGTTTGTTTGTGATCTGTTTTGTTTTTATAGGACAATGTTTGTTGTATAGTCTAAGTAATTTGTTAAGAAAGATGTCTGTCCAGTCATCAATACCATTGGCCTTGGAGAATTCTGTAGGCCAATCAACAGTCTCTAGGTCAGCTGTGAACTTCCTTACTGAGGCCTCGTCATGGAGTCTAAATGAGACTTTGTTGTATTCAAGTGGTGGTTTACTAATGTTTGTCAGGAGGAAGGTAGGGTAGTGGTCTGTAGTGCTATCTGTGATTATCCCTGATTTAAGGGGGGCTAGTATATTGGTCCATATGTGGTCTATTATGGTTGCACTTGTCTCAGTGAGCCTGGTTGGTTTAGTTATTGTTGGTATGAGAAGTGTGTTGTTCATATTGTTGATGAAATCAGTTACAGGCTGATCATCTAGTAAGCCAAGGTTGATGTTGAAGTCTCCAGCTAAGAGAAGGTGGTGCTTATTCATTTGTCTGTTTGTTATTAGTGACTTTAATTTCTCACTGAAATTTGGGATGTTTGTGTGAGGTATCCGGTAAATGGCACCGATTGTTATAGGCGTCTTAAGGTTTTTTACAGTAAAATTAGCAAAAATGTATTCCCCATATTCATCACTAAAGCAAGTGGTGCTAAGACAAGATAATTGGTTAGAGTAATAGATTGCAATACCACCCCCAACTTGGTTTGTTCTGCAGTTGTGAATTGCTGTGTATCCTGGTAGAGGGTAGATATCTATTGTGTCCTGCTTAAGCCAGGTCTCAGTAAGAATAATGCAGGAGAAGGGTGTCTTTAGTGATTCAAGGAGTGCTAGGAGGTCATCATAGTGTTTGCTTAAGGACCTGATGTTGTAGTTAAGTACTGATAGACTTTTAGCATTGTTTAGGATAGTGGTGGCTTGTGATGCTGTGTAATAAAGGCAGTTACTTTCCAATAGGTTTTGATTGGGTGTCAGATTATGGAGGTTTAGATCAGGGTCAACGTGATCAATCATCTTCTAGGTTTAAAATTATGGTTATTTATATCCTGAGTTGTGTGTTGAGTTCTACTACTGATATCTGTAGTGGTTGGAAGTTTGGACAAGTATATAGCTAGAGTATTTTGGTCATGTAGGGTATAGTCACTACTACACATAATGAAGTTGATGTTGTCTGTGTGTTGTGCTGGAATGAACTAAAGTACAACTAGGTATAAACTAGTAATATAAAAATACAAATTAAAAATAGAACAAGACTCTCACTTGTAATTGCACTAAGGTCTAATAATGACTTTTGTGGAGTCTATGTTTTGAGCTAGAGTGAGCTAAAGTACAATAGGTTTAATCTAATAATATAAAAGTACAAATTAAAAATAGCACTAGTCTCTCACTAGTAATTGCACTATGGTCTAATATAGTGAATTTGGTCTTGAGGTAGAACGAGCTATGGTACAACTGAATTTAATCTAATAATATAAAAATACAAATTAAAAAATACAAATTAGCACCAGTCTCTCACTAGTAATTGCACTATGTTCTAATATAGTGAATATGGTATTGACTATGTATTGACTAGAAAGAGCTATAGTACAACAACTTTAGTCTAATAATATAAAAATACAAATTACAAATAGCACCAGTCTCTCACTAGTAATTGCACTATGGTCTAGTATAGTGAATTTGGTATTGACTATGTATTGAGCTAGAATGAGCTAGAGTAAAACTGTGATTAATCTAATAATATAATGAAGGAACAAGACTCTCAATTGTAATTGCACTAAGGTCTTATATAAGTTGTTTACAAGAATTAGAGTATAATTAGATTTAAATTGACAGGATAAAATTAAGGTAGCAAAATAATAATAAAAACAAAAGAATTGATAAAAATAAAAATGTCAATGACTTGGTTATAATATGCTAGTAAGATGGTAGATAGGATGATATAAAAGTTGTAGTTGAAAATACTAGGTTAAAAAAGTATGGAATAAAAATGGTCAATAAAGGAGTTTACAATAAGTTTGATCAATATAGTTTAAAGTAAAATTGGGCAATAATAGGGATTTAGAATAAAATTGGGCAATTGAGTATTTTTTAAAGTGAGGTAGAATTATTGAAGACAAGTTATGGTTAGTTTATAAAAGAATAAGATGGAACAGTGATGTGGTAAGTTGTAATAAAGGAGATAGATTCTGTAGATATTTAATACAATTAAGATTATGAGGTAGAATGGTCGTTGAGTACAACAATGACAATTAAAAGTAGTTGGAGTATTAGAATTTTAGGGGGGCACAAACTTATGACAATATGACAATATAACACTAACGGTGGACTATGGGTATTATCTGCACTTTACTCTGATTCTGTTAGTCCAGCCTCACTTAGGAATGTTGTAAGGTCATGTTCTGTGGAGATGAAGTATCTCTTTCCAGTGGGCTGTTTCCTAACTGCTATTTTTCCATCCCTCACAAAGCACTGGTGGATTTTTTGGGCATAGCGCAGTTTTCTTAGCCGATAAAGAAGGTTTTGTCTCATTTTGGTAAGGCACTCATTGACGTAAACATCAGTTTTCATAGTAATAGATGTTTTTAGTAGGTTGTTTCTTTGTAAGCTATTTTGGAATTTTAACAGCACTGTTTTTTTACCTGCATGATAGCCCATCAGTTTGCAATCCTTTAATTCATCACTACTTATGTTAAGGCGAAGGTGGTCCTTGATAAGCTGTAGGGTGGTCTCCATGCAGGTCTCTTGGGTGACTGTGGGTGGGAGATGTTTGCTGTTAACTACAACAGCGTCAGATAGCTGCTGTTGGTCATTATGGTCTTGGAAGTTGATTATGACATTTGCAAGTTGTTGGTCCACTCTTGATCTTTCCTCTGTAATGTTGGTAGTAAGTAGGGTGACTTGGTCTTTTAAAGTGTTGATGGTGTCTAGGGACCGGGTGTGGGTGTTGCTTTGTTGTTCTAGAGTGTCTAGTTTATGTTCTAGAGCAGTGATCTTGTTGAGGTAATCTGCATTGCTAGCCTTTAGTTCCTGCATTTCTTGAGTTAGTTTGGTGATCGTTTGGTTCTGAATCATAAGGAGTTTAGCTATTTCTGGGTCGGTGATCTTCTTGACATCAAATACTGGGAAGGAGTTATCTTGGAGTGTAGCGGTGGCCATGTTTGTTGTCGTCTGTCGTGTGTTGTGGTGATGTCGGTGGGTGATGAGGGTTGTGTCCTGGCTGGCAGTACCACAAGTTTTCCTCGTGCTATTACTGCTCTCACCTTTGATGTTAGGAGTCCTTAGCTGGTTACTGGATCTTCTTTTATTGTTCTGACCCTTGTCCATTGGCTGTGGCTTCGGGTGAATAGTAGGCGATGGGTGTTGGGTGAATGTTGTGGAGTATCACTTCAGTGGCAGCGGGGTAGAAGTTGCTAGAACGAGTCCTATTAGTTGGTAATTTGTGAACTTTTGGGTGATTTCTGCAGTTGCTTTATATCATTCTGGGTATCCACACATGTTAGTGTTATGCTGGGTCTTGATTAGGTCATCACTGGGCTGCTGGGAACCTCAGGTAGAAGTAAAAATAGAGTGACAAGAGTTCCTGTTGCCACCCGCTGCCGCTGCAAAAATCCCGAAAATATATCTATTTAGTCAACATAACATAACATAACAGAAACACCTTAATCCTAAACGCCCAAATGAGGGTACACAAGCAACAGCTGGCTTGAGGTCCAGCCACCAACCACTATGCCTCGTCAGCGCCAGGCCCACATTACTCCACTTCCAACCTCATTTCTTATTTCCTCACTCCCACAGCACCCTGACCATGTCAGAGCCTGGATGAACATACAGGTAATCCATATGAGAGCCTATGGCTTGAGTTAGATAAACAAAATGAGTGCACAACTACAAACTTATCTTAAATAAACAGCATCTCCGACACCAGCCTCTACACACCATGCTAACGTCACGTGACTCCCCCCAAACCACGCTTACTCCGCGTACCCAAACATCCTTGGAAAATAAATCATTAACAGAATTTCTTTATAATTACAGTTTGAGTACTTTACAGTACCCCCAAATGCACATTATCAATTATAAAATTATTCTTTACAACTATAATATTCATACTATTATGGCACACTTCTCCACTATATGTACATTACGATGTCATGCAGAACCCTGCATAACAGAGACTAAAAGAAAGGTGAAGAGAGTGGTGAGAGAGTGCAAAAGGAGAGCAGATGATAGAGTGGGAGAGGCACTGTCAAGGAATTTTAATGAAAATAAGAAAAAAATTTGGAGTGAGTTATACAAGTTAAGAAAGCCTAGAGAACGAATGGATTTGTCAGTTAAAAACAGAGTAGGGGGGTTAGTAGGTGGGGAGATGGAGGTTTTGGGTAGATGGCGAGAATATTTTGAGGAACTTTTAAGTGTTGATGAAGAAAGGGAAGCGATAATTTCATGCACTAGCCAGGGAAGTATACCATCTTTTAGGAGTGAAGAAGAACAGGATATGAGTGTGGGGGAGGTGCGTGAGGCATTACGTAGAATGAAAGGGGGTAAAGCAGTTGGAACTGACGGGATCATGACAGAAATGTTAAAAGAAGGGGGGGATATAGTGTTGGAGTGGTTGGTATTTTTGTTTAATAAATGTATGAAAGAGGGGAAGGTACCTAGGGATTGGCAGAGAGCATATATAGTCCCTTTATATAAAGGGAAGGGGGACAAAAGAGACTGTAAAAATTATAGAGGAATAAGTTTACTGAGTATACCAGGAAAAGTGTATGGTAAGGTTATAATTGAAAGAATTAGAGGTAAGACAGAATGTAGGATTGCGGATGAGCAAGGAGGTTTCAGAGTGGGTAGGGGATGTGTAGATCAAGTGTATACATTGAAGTATATATGTGAACAGTATTTAGATAAAGGTAGGGAAGTTTTTATTGCATTTATAGATTTAGAAAAGGCATATGATAGAGTGGATAGGGGAGCAGTATGGCAGATGGTGCACGTATATGGAATAGGTGGTAAGTTATTAAATGCTGTGAAGAGTTTTTATGAGGATAGTGAGGCTCAGGTTAGGGTGTGTAGAAGAGAGGGAGACTACTTCCTGGTAAAAGTAGGTCTTAGACAGGGATGTGTAATGTCACCATGGTTGTTTAATATATTTAAAGATGGTGTTCAGGAGAGGGGTGGGATTAAATTATGGGGAATTAAATACAAAATGGGAATTGACACAGTTGCTTTTTGCTGATGATACTGTGCTTATGGGAGATACTAAAGAAAAATTGCAAAGGTTAGTGGATGAGTTTGGGAAGTACAATGCCTACACTCTAAAGGAGGGGATTGGGATATTAGAAGTTTGGAGGGATATGTTGTGTATCTTTATACGTATATGCTTCTGAACTGTTGTGTTCTGAGCACCTCTGCGAAAACAATGATTATGTGTGAGTGTGGTGAAAGTGTTGAATGATGATGAAAGTATTTTCTTTTTGTTGATTTTTTTTTGTGTCACCCTGCCTCGGTGGGAGACGGCCGACTTGTTAAGTAAATAAATATGCATGCACACATATATATATATATATATATATATCTATATATATATATATATATATATATATATATATATATATATATATATATATATATATATATATATATATATATATATATATATACAGGGAATTCGAAATTGAAGAAGGTAACACAGTGGGAGCAATCCAATAAGGAGACAAGCATCCAACCAGGGACACTATAGCCATCAACAACAACCCTGAGGAAGACCCCATCACTGAACAATTAATTTTGCCAGAATCGAAAGTCTATAAGGCGATTGTGTCATTTCCTGCAGGATCTGCAGGAGGTTACACTGGAATTCGACCTCAGCACCTCAGAGAGATGGTAAATCCAGTACTCGGTGCATCTGCATCAATTCTTCTCACCGAGTTAACTTTCGTTAACAACTGCCTGGCTGGGTGAGCCCCAGAAGAAATTAAACCTTTCTTTTTTGGAGCCTCACTGTGTGCGTTGAAGAAGAAGGATGGGGGAATCAGACCCATTGCGGTTGGAAACACACTTCACCATCTCGTTGCCAAAGCAGCAGTAAGAAACATTCGCCTAGAAGCTGCCAGTTTACTCCAGCCACACCAACTGGGCTTTGGGGTCCGGCCTACATCAGGGACCTACCAGAAGACAAGGCCGTAGTCAAACTTGATTTTAGAAATGCCTTTAATATGGTGAAGAGAGATGCTGTCTTGCCAGCTGTTCGGGATCGCTTCCCCAGTCTTTTTCCCTTCATTTCAGCCGGCTACAGCAAACCCTCAATTCTTTTGTTTGGAGAACATGAAATTCTCTCATCAGAAGGTGTTCAGCAGGGTGACCCACTAGCTCCACTTCTCTTCTGCTTGGCAGTAAGAGAACTAACTTCCAGCCTACGCAGCGAGCTCAACATCTGGTACCTGGATGATGGCACTCTGGCAGGTACTGAAGAGTCCCTGGTAGGGGACCTACAACTGGTGAAAACACAGGGAGAAGACTTGGGACTCATCCTCAATCCCTCCAAGTGTGAAATCATCACAGCGAACCAGGAAATAATCAATGCTGTGCGAAGAATCCTCCCAGAAGTCTCTACTACCACTCCGTCCAACAGTACCCTCTTGGGAGCACCGCTGGGTCACCAGGCCATCGACACAGTCCTCAAGGACAAATTGAATGACCTGATGAGAATGGAGGAGAGAATAAGCAATCTTGATGCCCATGATGCTCTGTATCTCCTCACAAGGTGCCTTACTATTCCAAGACTCACTTACTTCCTGAGGTGTGCACCCTCTTTTGACAACCCAACACTCGACGAATATGACGCACACCTGAGGTCAACCTTTAAGAAGGCACTGAACCTGTCACTAGAGGATCAGCAATGGGATCAGGCAACCCTCCCAGTGCGACTGGGAGGTATAGGGGTGCGCAAAGCAACGCATGTTGCTTTACCTGCTTTTCTGTCTTCGTGTTTGGCTTCCAGTGCATTAGTCAAGAAGATTGTTCCCGAACGCTTGAGAGACGTGGTAGGAGCTCAAGACCCCAGGTTTACTGAAGCAGCGATTCGGTGGGACACCCTTACAGATTCCTCCAGTAGACCAGCTCCTCCCAAAGAACACAAACAGTCCCACTGGGACAAACCGATCATGGAAAAAATCGCCAACACAATGCTCTCCAACGCCTCAGGAAAGGACAAAGCTCGTCTCCTGGCAGTGAAGGCACCACACTCAGGAGATTTCCTGTTAGCTGTTCCCAATTCCTCCTTGGGCACTCGACTAGACCCACAGGCCATTCGGATTGGTGTTGCTCTTCGCCTAGCCGCCCCCATCCTCACCGAACATAGGTGTATTTGCGGCAGGGCGACAGCTGATCAATTCGGACTTCATGGTCTCGTGTGTCACACAGCAGAAGGGAAGTATGCCAGGCATGAGGAGGTCAATGACATCATAAAGAGAAGCCTCGCCACAGCCCGTTGCCCAGCTCAACGGGAACCCCAAGTGCAGAGGTCTGACGGAAGTCAAAAGCGTCCTGATGGAGCCACTATGCTACCTTGGAAGGATGGAAAGCAGATTGCCTGGGACTACACCTGTGCCGCCACATTGGCAGACACCTACTTGCCATACTCCGTAGTGGAAGGGGGTGGAGCTGCCAGCCACAGGGAGACCCAGAAGATCCGCAAATATGAAGACCTTCCCCCTTGCTATAACTTCATCCCAATAGGGTCGGAGACCCTTGGAGCATGGGGCAAGTGTGCTCTAAAGTTCCTCAAAGAGCTGGGTGAAAAGCTCATCATAGAAACCAAGGACCACAGGGCGACCAGCTTCCTCTTTCAGAGACTCAGTGTTGCGATCCAGAGAGGAAATGCCTGCAGCATTCTGGGCACGCGGCCCACCGCCGGGGAGCTGGACGAAGTATTCGAGATGTAGCTCTGAGTTACCTATGTTGTTTTACTTTCTATTGTATCTTTGTGAATGTTTTGTCAATGTATTTTGTCTTTAAATAAAATATATATATTAAATATAGGGGGTGGTAGGAGAAAATTCTCAAACAGCTTCAGGGAGAACCTTGAGTTTTCCCTGAAGCAAGTTTATTCTTTTCTCTGAGGATGAGGGTCCCTAGGACAGTTCTAGAGGTGGTACCTCCCTATATTATATATATATATATATATATATATATATATATATATATATATATATATATATATATATATATATATATATATATATATATCATTCCAAGCTGGAAAGAGAGACAGGTTACCCACTGCTTAAGAAATCACTCTCCATGATAAGTACAATACCTAAAAGATGTGGTGATTATTAAAACATTTAACCTATCAAGACTGAAAGGACTAAGTTTATTATTGGTCAAAAGTGAAGCTTTCAACCAATAAGTCCACTAGAATATGAGCAGGCATGTACTTACAGTAGTGTTGGGAGCTGTGAGTTGAGTGATTACTGTTTGGCCGGAGCCCCACACGTCACCTTTCGGGGCGGGGGGGGGGGAAAGAGCGAGGGGAAGGGATAGCGGGAGCTAGACTGACCCTACGTTAACAAGCAGCCGGCAATCAAACTATCACTTTCGGGGTGGGGGAAAAAGGGGGGAATAGCAGGACCTAGACTTACTCTACCTTAACAAGTAGCCAGGAATCAAACTATTGTTACTAAATACTCCCTCGCTACTTCTATCTATTAAACATTTCCCTCACACTGCCCCATACCAAGACTTATAGTCAAGGAGTATAAGAAAAATAGGGGCGAGGAAAAAGTTCTAACACTTGGAAGTCGCGTAAGGCAACAAATCTTCTACTGACTGTCACGACTTAACCAGTCAGAGAAATAATTGGATGAACCATTGATATACACAATATGGAACTTAAAAGCCTGGAGTGCCAATGTCCACCTCAAGAGGCGACTGTTGGTTCCCTTAAAAGTTTCTAGGTATATCAAAGGTTTGTGGTCCGTTTCTAAAATGAATTCTTTTCCCAGCAAATAAAATTTAAGTTTGGAGATACCCCACACAAGGGCCAAACATTCCTTTTCTATGGTGGAGTATCTCGTTTCTGCGGGAAGGAGTTTCCGGCTTAGGAAGCATACAGGGAAGGGAGTACCATCATGGTATTGTAGTAGCACCGCACCTAAGCCAGTATTGGAGGCATCAGTTCTTAAACAAAATGTTTTATTAATATCTGGAATCTTAAGTATAGGGTCTTTCGAAAAGATACTTTTAATCTCATTAAACTTTTCCCGAGCTACGTCGGAAAGTTCAAGAGGTTCCTTCACAGACTTTTTAAGGAAGTCGGATAAGATGCCTGTAAGATCAGTAAGGTTCGGGATAAACCGTGCATAAAAATTTACAGAACCAAGAAAGCTACGCATGAGCTTCTTGGTTTTGGGGAATTTAAATTCTAATAAAGCTTTGATCTTACTGGGGAGAGGCTGCAGAGAGTTATTAGAAAGTATCAGTCCAAGATATCTAATCTTGTTATACCCAAGGAAGCATTTCTTCGGCTTGGCAGTGAGGCCATGTGAGCGTAACCTACGCAAAACTGATGTTAATGTTTGGATATGTTCGCCCCACGTGGATGTCATTACGTAAATGTTATCAAAATAAACTGAAACATTTGGCATATTACCCAAGACCTTTCTCATCAGTCTCACGTAGGTAGCACAGGCAGTTACCAAACCGAAGGGCATAGTTCTATATTGCATCAGTCCTTGGTGTGTAGGAAAAGCGGTGTACTGCTTAGAAGAAGGATCTAACATTACTTGATGATATGCCTGCGCAATATCAATCTCTGAAAAGAAGGAAGCGTCATAAAATTTGTGTAGATCGCTATCTATTAAGGGCATAGGCTCAGCATCCCACCGAGTTATAGCATTAAGGCCTCTGAAGTCAATAGCAAGTCTATATGAATTATCCTCCTTCTTAACCATGACTACTGGTGAGCAATATGCAGATACTGAAGGTTCAATGATCTTTAGTTTTAATAATTTGTCTACCTCTCGGTCAAATGCATCCCTAAGGTGAACTGGAACTGGGTATAATTTTCGTTTGATAGGATTGTCCGTCACTAAGTCAATCTTATGGACTACCGTGGAGGTAACACCTGGAATATCAGTAAAGACGTCTGAAAAGTTACTCACACATTGAAGTAGTTCATGTCTCTTATGGTCATCCAAAGATTCATTAATATTAATGTTGGTTGCGCCCGAGTGGTCAAGAGTCACCAAGTCATGTAGTTCTTCATCATAGTCTAAGTTAGAGGTGTCAATTACGCACACCTTACATTCTTCAGTTGTCTTATCAAGTTCGTGTGGAAAAACTAAGTCAAAGTTATTAAGGCAGTTAACCGAATTTCTTCGGTAATATTTCTTAAGGATGTTGATATGATAAAGCTTAGGTTTCCCCTTGACTTCTATGAGGTAGTCAACTTTCCCACAAATTTTTAATACTTTATATGGACCTTTCCATGCTACTAATAATTTATTTGACTTGATAGGCAAAAGTACAAGAACTTCATCCCCTACTTTAAAACTTCTCCTCTGACTTTTGGAATCAAAATAGGTTTTGTACTGGTCCATTGACAAGCTTAAGTTTTTCGAAACTATGTCAGAGGTCTCCTCAAGTTTGGATCTAAGGTCAAGGAGAAACTGGTAAGAAGACTGAACCTCAGCATTTACCTCCTCATTAGTCCATAAGTCATGAAGGATGGACAATGGGCCTCTGGCCTGTCTACCATAGAGAAGTTCAAAAGGTGAAAACCCCAAAGAGTCACTGGGAACTTCCCTCATGGCAAACAAAGCACAGGGTAGGTAACGATGCCACTCCTTAGGTTTAAGGGAGCAAAGTTTCCTTAAAATGGACTTGAGAATCGAATGCTGGCGCTCAATCCTCCCATTACAGCTGGGATGATAGGGTGTGGTGAAGAGAGGCTTCACTCCCAGAAGTTGGTATAGATGTTGCATTAAGTCAGATGTGAATTGTGTCCCACGGTCAGACAAAATTTCTCTAGGGATGCCCACTCTGGAGAAGATGGACAAAAGGGCTTCAGCCACCTCTGTAGTAGTTATGGTCTTTAAGGGTATGGCTTCAGGGAAACTCGAAGCATAATCAACTAATGTTAATATATATCTATGTCCCCCAGATGAAAGTGGAGATAAAGGACCAACGATGTCAATAGCTACTCTTTCAAAGGGTACCGTAAAGACTGGCATTTTGACCATAGGTACTCGCCTGGTACCTCGGGAGGATGACAGTTGGCAAACTTTACACGATCTACAATAGGTAGTGACATCTGAGGACATTTTTGGCCAAAAATAGGTTTCCCTAATTTTATTTAAGGTTTTACGATGCGAGAAATGTCCGGCCACTGGCAGGTCATGAGCCATTTTAAGAACAGTCTCTCTGCATTGACTTGGAACAACTAAGATGGAATAGTCTATCTCATCTGAATTTAATTTGAATACTGACTTGTACAAGATACCTTTTATATATTCAAATTTATATGAAAAGTTTTTCCTTTGGATAACTTGATTTTGTTTAGCGGCATTATGGCAATTCTGAAGAGAAGGGCAATTACGTTGTAAATTGACAAAGGAGTCCTTCGATATATCTAAAGGCTTAAAGTCAGGGAAAATCAAAGGATGGACAGTAGGAGAAGCCTGGGCTTTGGTCTGAGCCCTAGTCAAGACATTTATGGTATCGGAGGTGATATCTTCACTTTCATCTAACAAGTGAACCGGTGATCCTACTACCTCGCTTTCGAGAGTAGCATCACTGGTTTTTAATCCCACATGAATCTCACGAGACATTGTCTCATCTGAACTTTCGAGGGGCTTCTCTGACTCTACAGGAAGAGGATCTGAAACACTTATGTCCACCTTTGGTGATGAAAGGTCAACCTCAGAAGGAAGAATGGCACCTTTTACATTACCTATTAGTACGGAGCAAGAAGTGATGGGAGCTAGTACGGCTTCAGACCAACCTGTGAACCATTTAGACCTAATGTAACAACGGATGGTAGGAAAAGTGTCCGTACGGCCCAAGTAGTCTGAAAGTATAGCAGAGGAATGAGTTTCTTTAAGGTTAGGGAACAGCTTATCAGAAATGACTATACATGTGCATCCAGTGTCTCGTAAAATGGTAGATACATTAAGTCCATTAACTGTTCCTGAACAGAAGGGTGCTTGGTCATTACAGTCTTTAAAACATCTTCCAACTTTTTGGACCTTCTTAGAAGGACAATCTGGACGTTTATGTCCCTTAACACCACACAAATGACAAACAGGAATAAAAGAAGTCATTTTACTTTCCACTAGAGGCTTTGATTTCTTAAGGTCTGATGAACCCTTGCCCTTAGGGTTCGATCCCTTTAGGTCTTTATAGGAATTGTGAGCCTCAGCATACAGGTCAGCAGCCTCAGCAACTTCCTCAGCTTTAATCAGGTTACGTTCTCTAATGAATGTTCGTATCTGGTGAGGAAGAGCTGTCAGGAACTGGTCAGCAACCATGAAGTCTCTAAGAGATTCATAACTGTGATCAATTCCTGAACTCTCTATCCAAAAGTCGAACAAACGAAAGAGTGTTACCTGTAACTGCTGAAAGTTCTGGCCAGGCTGTAAGGTGGCATACCTGAAATCTTTCCTGTAAGAATTAGTGGTTTTTTGATATGCTTTAAGGATTGCCTTCTTCAGTAGGTTATAATTACATATGATATCCTGCGACAAAGTTGCATAGATATTCAAAGCTGTACCAGAAAATAACATTCCTAACCTGGTAGCCCAGGTGTCAGCAGGCCATTCACAGAGGGTAGCGGTATTTTCAAACCTGATAATGTATGAAGTTATGTCTTCCCCCTCTGTGAAGGGAGGTAAATTAGGTGTTGGAATATGTGCACTAGCTGCATGATGTTCAATTACTCCTTCCTCTAATTGTTGTTGTGTAAAAGTTAACTTTTTATTCTCTAATTCAAGGCGAGATTTTTCGAGCTCGCGATCCTTTTCTCTCTCTATTAACTCATGTTCTCTAGCTTTTTCCTCAACTTCTCTATCCTTTGCTCTTTCCTCAAGTTCTCTTATTTAACCTGTTCCTCACGTATTTCTTGTTCCTCACGTATTTTAGCTTGTTCCTCACGATTAAGTCTATCCTTTGCTCTTTCCTCAAGTTCTTTAACTTGTTCCTCACGTACTCTAGCTCTTTCCTCACGATCAAGTCTATCACGCTCCTTTTTGTCTTCTCTTTCTTCTCTGTCTTTCTTGGATTTCTCTCTCAATTCTCTCTCTCTTCTCCTTTTTCTTCTTTCTCTTTCAATTCTCTCTCTCTCCTTTTTCTCTTCTCTTTCCCTTTCTGTCTTTCTTCTCTCTCAATTCTCTCTCTTTCAAGTCTTTCCTGGATCTTAGCACTAATGAAAGCTTCTAAATTTTTCCCTGTTATTCCTAACTTACTTCCAGCGTTCATCCAAAACTGGTATTCCTCCATACTTGCAAGAATAACTTAAACTATCACTGGAAAATGAAACGGGTATTAAAGAAAACGGAGGGTTCAATTGTTTCTCTGCTCAAACTAAGTAAACCAGAGGGCTCGATCCCTGCTTCGATTAAACACTGTATTAATGAAAATGAAGGGTTCTATGCCGGCTCCGTGCAAACAGTAAGTAGAATGGGGTCCCTTGACCATCCAATCTTCTCACCAACAAATCAAGAGTGTCCTACGACAGTTCCCTTAATATAATAAAGAGCTCAATGAAACAAATTGTCACTGGAAAATCTCGGGTCCCTAGAGTCTAATCCTCCAAAGTGTTTCAAGCTCACACAAAAATAGGTAGCAGAAATAACTATTATATCCTGCCTGACTTGACTTACAATAAATTGAGACTATAACAATCACCAAATCTTTTAAATACCTGTACTGTAGTCCTACCATAGAGAATGATTACTCATGGCTGGTGGTAACCGTCTGTGGTATGCGGCGTTGAAGTTCCAATGGTAGATTCGAGATGGAGTTGAATCTTGATTCAGTAGAGTTGATCCTGGCAAGGTCGCCACTTGTGAAGGCTTACTCAGCCCTGTAACAACTTCAGACAGTATTACCAAGGCTGGCTCCTCCTCAGGAAAATTAATGAATAGAAAAAGAATAAAAACTAACAAACATAAACACTTTATTATTTAGAAAATATAAAATATAAAACACTTAAATAAGAAATATTAATCCTACATTAAAGAAAATGAAAAATGAAAAATATAAATGATAACTGAATTCAACGCTAATATATATAGGGGTGTCTGGTGTTGGTGACACTGCGTGTTGTTGAAATCGTAGCCGTTGCTGATGATGGGGGGGGGGGGGGGGTCGCAGGTGTTGGTGACAACCCACCGGCTCGTTCTTCACAGAGTATAGCCGTGAATATATCCAGATGACAGGAAAGCAGGTTCTTTACCACTGCAATGATGAGGGGTTACGTCCTGCAATTTCATACAGGTGCACAGGTAATTAAATCCAAAAAGGGGAAGTCTCAGGACGTTAGTCCATCTCCTTCAGTTCTTCTCGTTGATTGGCAGGTGACCCTCTCTGTCATCCAAGCTGGAAAGATAGACAGGTTACCCACTGCTTAAGAAATCACTCTCCATGATAAGTACAATACCTAAAAGATGTGGTGATTATTACAACAGTCAACTTAGAGCAAGACTGAAAGGACTAAGTTTATTATTGGTCAAAAGTGAAGCTTTCAACCAATAAATCCACTAGAATACAAGGCAGGCATGTACTTACAGTAGTGCTGGGAGCTGTGAGTCTAGTGATTACTGTTTGGGCCGGAGCCCCACACGTCACCTTTCGGGGGGTGGGGGGAAGGAGGGGAAGGGATAGAGGGAGGGGAAGGGATAGAGGGAGGGGAAGGGATAGCGGGAGCTAGACTGACCCTACCTTAACAAGCAGCCGGCAATCAAACTATCACTTTCGGGGAGGGGTAAAAAAGGCAGGAATAGCGGGAGCTTGACTTACCCTACCTTAACAAGTAGCCGGCAATGAAACTATTGTTACTATATACTCCCTCGCTACTCCTATCTATTGTTATGAATTCCCTCCAGCTCCTACGGAGCCGGACGTGAGCCTATATACTCGGAGCCAGCATCCTTCATGCTACTCCTATCTACTGATTTTTTGAGGGTGTTGAACTTTTCCCTCACTCTCTGTGTTCTTATCTCATATTCAGCTGGAACTTCGTTCCATCACCAACTGTGATAGAAGAATCTTGGTTAACAAGAATACTAGCAAAGATTTTTGTTATTGTTTTGACAGTACGCTGAGGTTAGTGGTCACCTGTGGTCATACCTGCCTAAGCTCTTGGGAGTTAGCGTGGGCTGTTACCAAGCACCATGGCTTGTTGTAGTGTTTTAGAATCTCAGGTTCAAGTGTTGAAGAAGGAGGTTCTACTTCTTCAGGAGGAAAATAGGAGGCTGAAGCTTCGCATAGATGAGTTTGGGAGTGAGTGTGAGAAGGATTTAGCTGGTAAGGAGGAAATGGTCACCAGCAGTGATAGTGGCAGCCGCTTTAAGTGGCAAGTGGTTCACAGTTCAGGAAGAAGGAAGATAAGGAGAGTTAATAGAGAAGATGTGAAGGTAGGAAATCGATTCTCTGTTCTCCAAGACGAGTGTACTTCAGTGGTTAGTGAGGTTGAAGGTACCACTGATTCCCCTGCTAATCAAGGTAAGAATATTTTAATAGTAGGAGATTCTCAGGTAAGATATATGGACCGTGCTTTTTGTAACAGAGACAGAAAGGTCAGACAGAGAGTGTGCCTTCCTGGAGCTGGTGTTGGTGACATAGTCAGCAGGTTGGATAATATTATGGCAGGTAATGGGAACAAGCCCATTATCTGTCTTAGTGCTGGGGGTAATGACATTGGGAAGGGCAGGAGACAGGAGCTGCTGGATAAGTACAGGTCAGCCATAGAAGTAGTTAGGTCTAAGGGAGGGATCCCAGTCATATGTAGCATCTTGCCTAGAAAGGGAGTGGGCAATGAATGGATGTCTAGGGCAATTGGTATAAATTGCTGGCTAGACAGGTACTGCAAGGAACTTGCAATCCCATTCATTGATAACTGGGACCTATTCTTTGGCAAACGTGATATGTATGCAAGGGATGGGGTTCATCTCTCTGGGGATGGAGTGGTTGCATTAGCCAATTCAATTGAGAGGGTAATTGATGACTTGTCTAGGAATTTAAACTGATAGATTATAGAGGTATGGGTGTTTGTGGGAAACAATCAGGCTGCAGCATTAGGGTTAAAAACAGCAGTTATTACCGGGATACCTCAGGGATATGTTTAAAAGACAATATTCAAAATAAAGTTGCTAGTAATGGCAAATCAATTGATCAACAAACAAAGAGAGATAGTAGAGGGCAACGAGTGACTAGCTCCCTTAAGGTTTACTATACAAATAGTAGGAGTCTAAGAAATAAGATAGATGAGCTAAGATTACTTGCAAGTGTAGGTAATATAGATATTATTGGTATAACAGAGACCTGGTTCAACCTGAAAGATAGAGAAATGCCTTCTGAATGCAACATACAGGGTTATAAACTATTCCACACTGATAGGGTCAACAGGAAGGGTGGTGGAGTGGCGATGTATGTCAGAGAAAATTTAAATTGTTGTCTTAGACATGATATAAGATTAGAAACATCGAACACAGAATCTGTTTGGCTACAGTTTCTCGAGGGACGTGACAAATTAATTTTGGGTGTGATTTATAGGCCCCCAAACCTTGATAGGGAGTGCAGTAAGCTGTTATGGGACGAAATTCATAAGGCATCTAGATATGAAAATGTTGTGATAATGGGAGATTTTAACTTTAGACAAATTGATTGGAACAATATGACAGGAAATCTTGAGTCTAGTGACTTTCTTGATACGGTTCAGGATTGCTTTTTAGAACAGGTTGTGACAGAACCAACTAGAGGAAACAATCTGCTTGACTTGGTTCTTGCCAACAAAGATTCACTAATTAATAATCTTGAGGTTAATGATGAGCTTGGGGAAAGTGATCACAAATCACTTAGTTTCAATATATCATGGAATTACCCAGATAACTGCAATCAAATCTCTGTCCCAGATTTTCGCTTGGCCGACTTCATGGGACTGAAAAATTACCTGGGTGGGCTAAATTGGGATGTCCTGACTATGGGTCAGGTAGGTGATCTTGGTTGCCAATATGACGTTTTTCAGAGCATAGTTCTAGCTGCCCAGACAACTTTTGTTCCGAGTAGGGAAATTAGATCTAACAAAAATGATCCCAAATGGATGAACAATAGATTAAAACATCTCATTGGTCAAAAGAGAGGCATATATAGGCGTATCAAAAGAGGGGATGGGCAGTTAAGAAATCAATATATTCAATTAAAGAGAGAAATAAAGAAAGGAATAAGAAAAGCAAAAAGGGATTATGAGGCTAAGGTCGCAAGGGATTCAAAGACTAACCCAAAAGGGTTCTTTCAGGTATACAGAAGTAAGATTAGGGACAAGATTGGCCCACTTAAGAGTAACTCTGGTCAGATCACTGACAGTGATAAGGATATGTGTGAAATTCTCAATACCTACTTCCTCTCAGTTTTCACCCAGGAAAATACTAGCGATATTCCTGAAATAATAGATTATGTAGAACAGGATGATAATAAACTATGTACGATTGCGGTAACTAGTGACATGGTCCTCAGACAAATAGAGAAACTAAAACCTAACAAATCCCCAGGCCCTGATGAACTGTTTGCAAGGGTGTTAAAGGAATGTAAAGAGGAACTTAGCATACCTTTGGCTAATCTTTTTAACATATCACTACAAACTGGCATAGTGCCTGATAAGTGGAAAATGGCAAATGTAATACCTATTTACAAGGCAGGTGACAGGTCCTTGGCTTCGAACTATAGACCAATAAGCCTTACCTCCATAGTGGGAAAATTTATGGAATCAATAATTGCCGAAGCAATTCGTAGCCATCTTGATAGGCACAGATTGATTAATGAATCTCAACACGGTTTTACAAAGGGGCGTTCCTGTCTTACGAATTTACTAACTTTTTTCACTAAGGTGTTTGAGGAGGTAGATCATGGTAATGAATATGATATTGTGTATATGGACTTCAGTAAGGCTTTCGATAGAGTTCCACACCAGAGGCTATTGAGGAAACTTAAGGCACACGGAATAGGAGGAGAAATTTTTTCCTGGGTAGAGGCATGGCTGACAAATAGGCAGCAGAGAGTTTGCATAAATGGGGAGAAATCAGAATGGGGGCACGTCACAAGCGGTGTTCCTCAGGGGTCAGTGTTGGGCCCGTTGTTGTTCACAATTTACATAAACGACATAGATGAGGGAATAAATAGCGACATAAGCAAATTTGCTGATGACACCAAAATAGGCCGTCCAATTCATTCTAATGAGGACACTAGAGCACTCCAGGATGATTTGAATAGACTGATGCAATGGTCGGAGAAGTGGCAGATGCAGTTTAATATTGACAAATGCAAAGTTCTAAATGTTGGACAGTTAAATAACCATGCCACATATAAACTAAATAATGTAGATCTTAATACTACTGATTGCGAAAAGGATTTAGGAGTTCTGGTTAGCAGTAATCTAAAACCAAGACAACAGTGCATTAGTGTTCGCAATAAAGCTAACAGAATTCTTGGCTTCATATCTAGAAGTATAAATAATAGAAGTCCTCAGGTTGTTCTTCAACTCTATATATCCTTGGTTAGGCCTCATTTAGACTATGCTGCTCAGTTCTGGTCACCGTATTACAGAATGGATATAAATGCTCTGGAAAACGTACAGAGGAGGATGACAAAGATGATCCCATGTATCAGAAATCTTCCCTATGAGGATAGACTGAGGGCCCTGAATCTGCACTCTCTCGAAAGGCGTAGAATTAGGGGGGATATGATCGAGGTGTATAAATGGAAAACAGGAATAAATAAAGGGGATGTAAATAGCGTGCTGAAAATTTCCAGCCAAGACAGGACTCGCAGCAATGGTTTCAAGTTGGAAAAATTCAGATTCAGGAAGGATATAGGAAAGCACTGGTTTGGTAATAGAGTTGTGGATGAGTGGAACAAACTCCCGAGTACAGTTATTGAGGCTAAAACGTTGTGTAGTTTTAAAAATAGGTTAGATAAATACATGAGTGGGTGTGGGTGGGTGTGAGTTGGACCTGACTAGCTTGTGCTGCTGGGTCTGGTGCCGTGCTCCTTCCTTGAGTGGAGGTGACCACTGACTGGGCTAATCCAGGGGGTGGGTCATTGGGCTAATCCGGGGGGGGGACATGGACCTGCTCCGCATGGGTCAGTAGGCCTGTTGCAGTGTTCCTTCTTTCTTATGTTCTCCGCCTCACCCCCCCCCCCCACATCCCCTGTCGTAGCAATCCTTCAGCTGTGATTCCAAATAATTTTGTAAGCCATAACGCCACCTCGCTTCCTCCCTCCCCCTGCCTCGGAAATAGGTCGCAATACAAGGCTTTGCTTTCGTCTCCCACCAGTTAACGAGCTGCAGTACCCTATCCCTACCCTCAGTAACCCTACCCCACCATTCTTCGAATCCTACACCCCCTTTCTCACCCCTAAGCAATCCTTCATTCAACTTCCAATAACCAGCATGAACTCTGACCACTCCCTCCCACTGCAAGTCAGCTATTACCCCTCTGTGATCTGAGAAACCTACATCAACCGTTTGCACGTCCCGTACCTCTATACACCGCATATTCACGCCTGACAAAAGTATGCTCAGGCACTAAACGACCCCCCCTCCACTACGTCCACAACACCAACATCTTGAAATGTGTCCCACAGAACCTTCAGTATGCACCCCGCCCCTTTTGGTTCCACGTCCCTTTCACGAATCACACAGTTCCAATCCCCGCCGATGATTGTGACTGCTGGCAAATCCCATAAAAAATGCAACAAGTCCTTATGTTCTTACGATACTGCAGTGTCTGACAGGGGCTGGTGTCCCTGAGCTCGTAAGAACATAAGAAAGGAGGAACACTGCAGGAGGCCTGTTGGCCCATACTAGGCAGGTCCTTTACAATTCATCCCACTAACAAAACATTTGCCCAACCCAATTTTCAATGCCACCCAAGAAATAAGCTCTGATGTGAAAGTCCCACTCAAATCCAACCCCTCCCACTCATGTACTTATCCAACCTAAATTTGAAACTACCCAAAGTCCCAGCCTCAATAACCCAACTAGGTAGACTGTTCCACTCATCAACTACCCTATTTCCAAACCAATACTTTCCTATGTCCTTTCTAAATCTAAACTTATCTAATTTAAATCCATTACTGCGGGTTCTCTCTTGGAGAGACATCCTCAAGACCTTATTAATATCCCCTTTATTAATACCTATCTTCCACTTATACACTTCGATCAGGTCTCCCCTCATTCTTCGTCTAACAAGTGAATGTAACTTAAGAGTCTTCAATCTTTCTTCATAAGGAAGATTTCTAATGCTATGTATTAATTTAGTCATCCTACGCTGAATGTTTTCTAACGAATTTATGTCCATTCTGTAATATGGAGACCAGAACTGAGCTGCATAATCTAGGTGAGGCCTTACTAATGATGTATAAAGCTGCAGTATGACCTCTGGACTTCTGTTGCTTACACTTCTTGATATAAATCCCAGTAATCTATTTGCCTTATTACGTACGCTTAGGCATTGCTGTCTTGGTTTAAGGTTGCTGCTCACCATAACCCCCAAGTCCTTTTCGCAATCTGTATGGCTAAGTTCTACATCATTTAACTTATAAGTACTAGGGTTATGGGCACTCCCAAGCTTCAGAACCTTGCATTTATCTACATTGAACTGCATCTGCCACTTTTCTGACCAAGAATAGAGTTTGTTTAAATCCTCCTGAAGTTCCATAACATCTACGTTTGAATCAATTATCCTACCTATCTTTGTGTCATCGGCGAATTTGCTCATATCACTAGTAATTCCCTCATCAAGATCATTGATATATATTATAAACAACAACGGGCCCAAGACTGATCCCTGTGGAACGCCACTTGTTACAGATCCCCACTCGGATTTAACCCCATTTATGGACACTCTCTGCTTCCTGTCAGTGAGCCATGACTCGATCCACGAGAGCACTTTTCCCCCAATGCCATGAGCTGCCACTTTCTTTAACAGTCTATGGTGCGGAACTCTATCAAAAGCCTTACTAAAATCTAAGTAAATAATATCAAATTCTTTATCGTGGTCAACAGCCTCAAAAGCTTTACTGAAGAAAGTTAATAAATTAGTTAGACAAGACCGGCCTCTTGTGAATCCATGCTGAGTATCATTAATCAAGCTATGCTTATCGAGATGGCTTCTTATAATCTCAGCTATAATTGACTCTAGTAATTTGCCTACAATTGAGGTCAGGCTTATTGGGCGGTAATTTGACGGTAACGACTTGTCCCCTGTTTTAAAAATAGGAATTACATTAGCCATCTTCCACATATCAGACACTACACCTGTTTGAAGAGATAAATTAAAAATATTAGTTAATGGTTCACAGAGTTCCATTTTGCATTCCTTAAGAACCCTTGAAAAAACCTCATCAGGACCCGGCGACTTATTTTGCTTCAGTCTGTCTATCTGCTTCACAACCATTTCACTAGTGACTGTGATGTTACATAATTTATCTTCTTCTAGCCCACTATAAAAATTAATTACTGGAATATTGTTAGTGTCTTCCTGTGTAAAAACTGAGAGAAAATAATTATTAAAAATCGAGCACATTTCATTCTCTTTGTCAGTAAGGTGCCCATAGTTATTTTTAAGGGGACCTATCTTATCTCTAACTTTTGTTCTATAGACCTGGAAAAAACTTTTTGGGTTAGTTTTAGAATCCCTAGCAACTTTAATTTCATAGTCCCTTTTAGCTTTTCTTATCCCCTTTTTAATGTCCCTCTTAATGTCAATATACTGATTCATAAGATGACCCTCACCTCTTTTGATACGCCTATAAATTCCTTTCTTATGCCCTAGTAGATATTTGAGCCTATTATTCATCCATTTTGGGTCATTTCTATTTGATCTAATTTCTTTATATGGGATAAACGTTCTTTGAGCAGCATGTATAGTGTTCAGAAAACTGTCATATTGATAGCTCACTTCGTTACCCCAGTCAACAGATGATAAGTGTTCTCTAAGCCCATCGTAATCTGCTAAGCGAAAATCTGGGACTGTTACTGAGTTATCGCTACTATCGTACTTCCATTCAATGCTAAATGTAATTGATTTGTGGTCGCTAGCACCCAGTTCCTCTGAAATTTCTAAATTATTAACAAGGGATTCATTGTTTGCCATAACTAAGTCAAGCAGGTTATTTCCCCTTGTAGGTTCTGTCACAAACTGCTTCAAAAAACAATCCTGAACTACTTCTAAGAAGTCGTATGATTCTAAATTCCCAGTCAAGAAATTCCAATCAATATGACTAAAGTTAAAGTCTCCTAGAATTACTACATTATCGTGCCTTGTGGCCTTAACAATTTCCTCCCATAGTAGTCTCCCTTGGTCCCTATCTAAGTTTGGGGGACGGTATATCACTCCTAAAATCAGTTTTTCATGCCCCTCTGAAAATTCTATCCAAACAGACTCTGTATGTGTTACTTCAGACTTAATACCCGTTTTTATGCAACAGTTCAAGCGATCTCGGACATACAATGCCACCCCACCCCCCTTCCCGATACTTCTATCTACTTGGAACAATTTAAAACCCTGAATATGACATTCCGCAGGCATGTCCCGACTTTTTGAATTAAACCACGTCTCAGTTAAGGCAAATACATCAATGTTACCTGCACTAGCAACTAATCTCAACTCGTCCATCTTATTCCTAGCACTACGGCAATTAGCATAATAAACATTGAAAGACTCTCCTTTCTCTTTACCCTTCCTGCTCATTTCTGTTTTTCTACTAAACCTATTACTGTCCTTATCACCCAAAGTCCCTGGCTTTTCAATATCTACCTCGTTCTGCTTATTACTAGTTCCCCTAGAACTCGTAATATTACTACACTGGGACTTCACTGTTTTCCTGCCAAAACCCATACCACTAACTATTCCTAGTTTAAAGTCCTAACTGCTCCCTCCACTGCAGTTGCCAGTGCTACCACCCCAGACCTAGATAAGTGAACCCCATCCCTGGCATACATGTCATTTCTGCCATAGAAGAGGTCCCAGTTGTCAATGAATGTTACCGCATTTTCCTTACAGTATTTGTCCAGCCAGCAATTGACACCAATTGCCCTGGACAACCATTCATTTCCAACTCCTCTCCTTGGCAAAATACCACATATGACAGGGTTCCCACCCTTACTCCTAATTATTTCTATTGCTGACCTATACCTGCTAATCAGGTCTTCACTCCTACGTCTGCCAACATCGTTGCCTCCAGCACTGAGACAGATAATAGGATTGCTCCCATTACCTCTCATGATGTCATCCAGACGGCTAACAATATCCTCCATCCCAGCCCCAGGAAAGCAAACTCTCTGTCTCCTACTCCTGTCCTTCAAGCAGAACGCCCTATCCATATACCTAACTTGGCTATCCCCAACAACAACAATATTCTTACCTTCCTTGGTGTCGTTCGTCGTGATGTTCCCAGTAGTCGACTCACATTCGTCGGGTAGCACTGAGAATGTATTAGATGTTTCCACAACAGTTTCCACGGCAGTCTCTTTCTTCTTCATCGTTTCTACCTTTCCATTCGTCTTCTTGATCGTCAACTTCGTTCCCTGCTGTCCAGCCACTGACCAGTTTCCCTTCTTGACCTGAGGACTCAAAACAGGAGGACTACTACGAATCTTCTTGTTTTCCTCGGTCAGTCGCCGAATCTCCATCTTCGCCATCCTCAATTCTTCCTTAAGCTGTTGGTAAAGTTGCTCGATGGAGGGCATCTTGCTTGAATTCGTAGAGAGCGCGCAAACAGGTCTTCACAGAGCTAAGTACACGTCAACACTGCGCAAAGGCCAACTCAATCAGGAGCTACTGCGCTGCACGTCCGCACGGCCCAATAGCGATGCGAACACTCATAGACGTCTCTGATGATGTTTGGCAATAAAACGTTCATCGTTGCAGTACTAAGCGTGCCTCTGACCAGTTCTATGCAGACGGTATTCACACGGCGTACTCCTCCCTCCACCATTTTGTCAATGTACTGCCAAAGAAAACCACCAGAGGGCAGGTGTAGCAGTCAAAACAAGAGTCCTCTCACACCAGTGGTTGAGAGGCGAAATGCAAGAAATGTTTTGCCGATGTAGAGGACTGCATCTTGCTGCTACTTCTGACAGTTTTAATTTAATGAGGGTTAACTTCCAGACAAGAGAGAAATAAATGTCAATAACCTGCATTTTATCTGACTGTATGTTATGTCATGGTATCTGTTTTGTACATTAATGCTGATTCTTAGCATTTTTCCTGTTCTTTTCACATTATTGATCAATCAGTCTTCTTCCGAACCAGTTTATGTAGTGGTTGTCATTAATATCGTAATCCCTTTCTACCCTCATTTACTTCGTAATTGCTGTAGCCAATGTTGTTTAATTTTATTTACATTTACTTTGTTGGAACCGTTATTACTAGTCCTGATGAAGTCTTTGAAAGTAGTATTGGTGAAAGTGGCTGTTACGGCTTTTTTGGTTCGCATAACTTAAATAAAATTTCTGGTTCCTAAAGGCTGCTCAACCTGCTCTCCAGGGACATTTAAATTACATTGAAAAAACAACCACTCCAGGGACAGCTTGTAACTTCACATTAAATGTGGAATATTAACTGGTTGATATTAATTATTATTATTATAAGGAAGGACATAAAAGCTCACCTATACAAAAGAGTAATATATTAATAGTAACGTATATACAACCTACAATCTACACTACTACAACATCACATTTACTGCAGTTCATATTGGCTCACTAGCACACTGCTATTAGTGAGTAAAACAAAATATATAAACACGGAGGCTCCATGATACACAGTCCTTCCTTCTGCCAGTCTGTCCACCAGCAGGCAAAAATACCATACGAGTACTTCCTCAAAACTTAAACAGGCCTCTGCACACTAATGCCTTCAATATGAGAGCACTTAAACACAAATAAAATGACCTATAGTATACATTAAAAAAAAAACGCACACACACACTCACCAAACCACCTACTCACACCACTATATCTTGCTCCCTCAGCTGTGCTTCACCTACTGAACTAAACACGCCTCCTTGTGTCGCCAGTACGTTCCTGGCCGGGGTCTTTTCCAGATGGTGACCCGGCCTTGGCTCCCTGTCTAGGGAGTGTCGTGAGACGTGCGTCTGCCATAGGAGGAGGTACAAGTACCTCCTCATCCTCTGGGACCAACTGTCCTCAGGCATAGCCCCATTCCCCGCCCTCACGGGGCTCGTAGGGAGAAGCTAGGCCTCTGGTCTGCCATACATCCGTTGCTGTTTATCTCTATTTTGGGCTCTTTGAGAATTTTTTAAGGACACTTCTTCCACAGTCATGTGTAAAGGTGTTCGTTAAATACAGTTTAGGGAAAATGTCCGTGATGTTATAACACTTGTCCCCAAGAAAACTACTTTAGGGTGTAAGTTTTGTAGGCTCTAAGAGGCCTTTAATAACTTTTTAATAGTACTGTCGTTGTGGAACCAGCAGCTGATGTTACCGTTCTGGTCGGATAGTTTTCAGTAAGCTTTAAATTAAAGTGTTTGACGTATTCCATGTAAAGATGTCAAGGAAAGTTCAATTGTCATTGGTTTACTCTTCTATATTATCGTAAGTTACATAACTGAATCGTCGGTGTTATGGTCATCATAGACTGTAATCATTGTTCCCGGTGAACTCAACGTGATTACTCTTAAAGACGACCTCGATGCCGTCTAGACATCCATATAATTTTCTCAAGGACCATTTTTAACTAACTTTTACTATGGAAATAAATATTGAAGGACGTTGTAAATCCTGAAATAAGACAGCATTTTTTAGTCTTACTTTTCGACCTTTGAAAACTAAACTTCATTTACTTCAGAATGTTATTGTTCAGTGTAACGTCGTTCAATCTTCTGTCTCTCAAACAAAAGTACTTACTTCTCTTGTCATATTAAACGTGTAACTAGCTGCTTCTTTCACAACAGATTAAAAAAGGTACAAAATTGGTCGACTTCCTTTTGCACACAGAACTCTTTCTTGTAATGGTATCTATACCATAGTCATCTTATAAACTGTTCCTTTTTGTTTCCAAAAACATTTATACATTTTTGAGGCGGTCACAAATGCCCCCCTAAAAATGTCGCCTAAAAATATTTTACCATTGCCTTTTACCGCAGGTGCTTGCCTCTTCCAGTGCATTAATGAATCTTGAGAACCCATCCATAGCAGTCTCGTAACTTCAGTCTGCCAAAGCCTCGTTCTGGTTTTCTTCCCATTTCCTTATTACTTAAAATTTAAAATGTGTCAACGACTACCCGAGAGGACACTAAGTTTTCATTAATAATGCCCTCTCTTTCACTAACATTGTTCCACAGCTCACAACAACGTGAAGGTGTTCATCACACACGGTGGTCTCCTCAGTATGCAAGAAGCCATCTACCACGCCACGCCACTCCTCGCTCTACCTATCTACGGTGACCAGCCCAGGAACAGCATGTTTATTAAGAGATCTGGATTAGGAGACTTTTTGATATGGGAAGAACTTACTGTGGACGTGATCGTTGACGCTCTCACCAAAATTCTTAACGACCCTAAGTATGTTTATTCCAATTTAATGCCCAGAGCTCTTTAATGGCTTTGTGAAACAAAGTTTCTTACTCTCATTTCACTCTAATCCACGAAAATTCGAAAATTTCAAAGCAGTATTTTGTTCTTTCATTTTAAAAGAAAATATAATCGCTTTCTTGGTCTATATAAATAAAAAGAAAAGTTCATAATCATTTATTCAATAACAGTCTTGTCAGTAGAGTAGTCATGAACTTCCGAACTGTAACATCCACACCACTCCTGAATACATGGACTGTATTTCCCACTTGTAGAATTCAAGTCTAGCTAATTGTTTTTCTTGAATCATTTCATAAATGTTACCTTATGCATTCTTAATTTTATCACATTTAAATTTGACCTTATTATCTGCACTCTTTAGACCACCTTTGAATTTTTGCTTGTATATCCCAATTCTTTCATTATCACTTCTCTTTTAATAATTTCATTCACTTTCTACTCCATCTTTGCCTTACTTTTACTGTAGCTGCTCCTAAAAATGATCAGGGCATTCATATCCAGAGGTCTACCCACCTTCATCTTAAGTACTTATACATAACGTAGCAATTTGTAATCATTACCTTTGAAAAAAAAGGATTACCTGTTAATAGAAATCTTCTTTTTTAAAGCTTAATAAGAGGCCTTCCATTATCATTTACCCCTGGCACTCTTCACTTACATACCAATGCTTCTTCAATAGTTTCCTCTCTTTCGCATTCATGTCACCCGCAGCAATTATTCTGTAACTTGGTTCAAAATTCCCTTAACTCCTATACAGTTCTCTTTGCTCTGGGTGTATACATATTTACTATTACTTCTTATCATATTACATTTTAATTCTAATCCTCATCAGTCATAAATTCGAGCATCTGAACCCCTGTCCTCTCTTTTCATAACTAATCATTTAATATTTCTGCAACTTTTCCATGTTGATCTGTAACTTGTATGGGTGATCCATCAGATTTTCTCACTATACTTGTGTACAGGTATGAGGAAAATGTGCTGAGGATATCGGAGCCGCTGCGGGATCAACCTGTACCACCTACGGAGCTGGCAGTGTTCTGGACGGAGTACGTCATCCGTCACAAAGGTGCGCCCCAGCTGAGGTCACCAGCGGCACAGCTCTCCTGGGTGGAGTTCCTCATGCTGGACATAATCTTCCTCTTCCACCTGGCTATGTTTGTTCTTCTATTCATTCTACGTCGCATCGTCAGAATCATAACTGATAAAATCTTCGGAAGAGACGGCAAGATAAAGAAGAAAAATGATTAGAAATACATAATTGTAGGCCGGAATAGATTGTGTACCAAGATTTTTATGATGTTTTCGGCGTTTCTTTGATATTTTTTTTACCTAACACTAGTCTGGCACTGTTTATGCCAGTGTACCAATATGTATAGTGAAATTATGTTTTTAAGGTTTTCATGCATTTTTACAGTTTTATTTTTGGAAAATAGTTAATTGGATTGAAACCCTGTATTAAAATTATCTATCAGAATACACATGATGACATATACACCTCTCTTCTGCTCCTTTAATTGTTCCTCGTTTATTTCTTAATTATAATTATATTTTAACTAAATTATATTTTCCCGACAATTAAAATAGCTTTTGTGTGATAATCATGTAATGGTTTACATTTTTTTTTTACATACGACTTTAGTTTAGTGATAAGTTCATAATTTTTTTCTTATTACAAATAAAAATTTCAGACTGTCTGTACACTCATAGTAAAGTCTGCTGGTATTACCTCATTATTTCTTACAAGTAGATATTTTCTTGAGATATGTTTACCTAATATTTCAAAGGATGAAGAAACGGATGATAGATTACTAATCTATTCATAAATTTGAATACTGAATTTATGTTAATTAATTTAGTTAAGAATGAAAGTCTAACAGTATCTGTGGCTAACTTGGGAACCTTCAGTTAAGTGGCAGCAATAACTGTCTCAGGTCAGTTATGTTCGCCAGATAAACAACTCGGTCCATTAACCTTTATAATAATCTCAAGGATTTCTTGTTACACGAATATGGTAAAACTGAAGGACAGGTTCAAAATTATTATTATATTTGTATGACACATTGAAAATTATTATTGTAATTCAGGGGCAAGTACAAAATAATTATAATTATAAGTAAAAGAGACGATAAAAATTAATATTGTAACTGAAGGATACGTTCAATTTTTTTTGTGATAATTGAAGGACGCGTTCAAAATTATTTTTGTAATTGAAGGACGCGTTCAAAATTATTATTGTAATTGAAGGACACGTTCAAAATTATTATGGCTCTGGTGGCCTGGTGGTTAACGCTCTCGCTTCACACGGTGAGGGCCTGGGTTCGATTCCCAGCCAGAGTAGAAACATTGGACGTGTTTCTTTCCACCTGTTGTCTATGTTCCCCATCAGTAAAATGGGTACCTGGGTGTTAGTCGACTGGTGTGGGTCGCATCCTGGGACACTGACCTAAGGAGGCCTGGTCACAGACCGGGCCGCGGGGGCGTTGACCCCCGGAACTCTCTCCAGGTAAACTCCAGGTAAGACAGACACGCACATGCATATATATATATATACATACATCTAGGTTTTTCTCCTTTTTCTAAATAGCTCTTGTTCTTTTTTATTTCTTCTATTGTCCATGGGGAAGTGGAAAAGAATCTTTCCTCCGTAAGCCATGCGTGTCGTATGAGGCGACTAAAATGCCGGGAGCAATGGGCTAGTAACCCCTTCTCCTGTATACAATTACTAAAAAAGAGAAGAAGAAAAACTTTATAAAACTGGGTTGCTTAAATGTGCGTGGATGTAGTGCGGATGACAAGAAACAGATGATTGCTGATGTTATGAATGAAAAGAAGTTGGATGTCCTGGCCCTAAGCGAAACAAAGCTGAAGGGGGTAGGAGAGTTTCAGTGGGGGGAAATAAATGGGATTAAATCTGGAGTATCTGAGAGAGTTAGAGCAAAGGAAGGGGTAGCAGTAATGTTAAATGATCAGTTATGGAAGGAGAAAAGAGAATATGAATGTGTAAATTCAAGAATTATGTGGATTAAAGTAAAGGTTGGATGCGAGAAGTGGGTCATAATAAGCGTGTATGCACCTGGAGAAGAGAGGAATGCAGAGGAGAGAGAGAGATTTTGGGAGATGTTAAGTGAATGTATAGGAGCCTTTGAACCAAGTGAGAGAGTAATTGTGGTAGGGGACTTGAATGCTAAAGTAGGAGAAACTTTTAGAGAGGGTGTGGTAGGTAAGTTTGGGGTGCCAGGTGTAAATGATAATGGGAGCCCTTTGATTGAACTTTGTATAGAAAGGGGTTTAGTTATAGGTAATACATATTTTAAGAAAAAGAGGATAAATAAGTATACACGATATGATGTAGGGCGAAATGACAGTAGTTTGTTGGATTATGTATTGGTAGATAAAAGACTGTTGAGTAGACTTCAGGATGTACATGTTTATAGAGGGGCCACAGATATATCAGATCACTTTCTAGTTGTAGCTACACTGAGAGTAAAAGGTAGATGGGATACAAGGAGAATAGAAGCATCAGGGAAGAGAGAGGTGAAGGTTTATAAACTAAAAGAGGAGGCAGTTAGGGTAAGATATAAACAGCTATTGGAGGATAGATGGGCTAATGAGAGCATAGGCAATGGGGTCGAAGAGGTATGGGGTAGGTTTAAAAATGTAGTGTTAGAGTGTTCAGCAGAAGTTTGTGGTTACAGGAAAGTGGGTGCAGGAGGGAAGAGGAGCGATTGGTGGAATGATGATGTAAAGAGAGTAGTAAGGGAGAAAAAGTTAGCATATGAGAAGTTTTTACAAAGTAGAAGTGATGCAAGGAGGGAAGAGTATATGGAGAAAAAGAGAGAAGTTAAGAGAGTGGTGAAGCAATGTAAAAAGAGAGCAAATGAGAGAGTGGGTGAGATGTTATCAACAAATTTTGTTGAAAATAAGAAAAAGTTTTGGAGTGAGATTAACAAGTTAAGAAAGCCTAGAGAACAAATGGATTTGTCAGTTAAAAATAGGAGAGGAGAGTTATTAAATGGAGAGTTAGAGGTATTGGGAAGATGGAAGGAATATTTTGAGGAATTGTTAAATGTTGATGAAGATAGGGAAGCTGTGATTTCGTGTATAGGGCAAGGAGGAATAACATCTTGTAGGAGTGAGGAAGAGCCAGTTGTGAGTGTGGGGGAAGTTCGTGAGGCAGTAGGTAAAATGAAAGGGGGTAAGGCAGCCGGGATTGATGGGATAAAGATAGAAATGTTAAAAGCAGGTGGGGATATAGTTTTGGAGTGGTTGGTGCAATTATTTAATAAATGTATGGAAGAGGGTAAGGTACCTAGGGATTGGCAGAGAGCATGCATAGTTCCTTTGTATAAAGGCAAAGGGGATAAAAGAGAGTGCAAAAATTATAGGGGGATAAGTCTGTTGAGTGTACCTGGTAAAGTGTATGGTAGAGTTATAATTGAAAGAATTAAGAGTAAGACGGAGAATAGGATAGCAGATGAACAAGGAGGCTTTAGGAAAGGTAGGGGGTGTGTGGACCAGGTGTTTACAGTGAAACATATAAGTGAACAGTATTTAGATAAGGCTAAAGAGGTCTTTGTGGCATTTATGGATTTGGAAAAGGCGTATGACAGGGTGGATAGGGGGGCAATGTGGCAGATGTTGCAAGTGTATGGTGTAGGAGGTAGGTTACTGAAAGCAGTGAAGAGTTTTTACGAGGATAGTGAGGCTCAAGTTAGAGTATGTAGGAAAGAGGGAAATTTTTTCCCAGTAAAAGTAGGCCTTAGACAAGGATGTGTGATGTCACCGTGGTTGTTTAATATATTTATAGATGGGGTTGTAAGAGAAGTAAATGCGAGGGTCTTGGCAAGAGGCGTGGAGTTAAAAGATAAAGAATCACACACAAAGTGGGAGTTGTCACAGCTGCTCTTTGCTGATGACACTGTGCTCTTGGGAGATTCTGAAGAGAAGTTGCAGAGATTGGTGGATGAATTTGGTAGGGTGTGCAAAAGAAGAAAATTAAAGGTGAATACAGGAAAGAGTAAGGTTATGAGGATAACAAAAAGATTAGGTGATGAAAGATTGAATATCAGATTGGAGGGAGAGAGTATGGAGGAGGTGAACGTATTCAGATATTTGGGAGTGGACGTGTCAGCGGATGGGTCTATGAAAGATGAGGTGAATCATAGAATTGATGAGGGAAAAAGAGTGAGTGGTGCACTTAGGAGTCTGTGGAGACAAAGAACTTTGTCCTTGGAGGCAAAGAGGGGAATGTATGAGAGTATAGTTTTACCAACGCTCTTATATGGGTGTGAAGCGTGGGTGATGAATGTTGCAGCGAGGAGAAGGCTGGAGGCAGTGGAGATGTCATGTCTGAGGGCAATGTGTGGTGTGAATATAATGCAGAGAATTCGTAGTTTGGAAGTTAGGAGGAGGTGCGGGATTACCAAAACTGTTGTCCAGAGGGCTGAGGAAGGGTTGTTGAGGTGGTTCGGACATGTAGAGAGAATGGAGCGAAACAGAATGACTTCAAGAGTGTATCAGTCTGTAGTGGAAGGAAGGCGGGGTAGGGGTCGGCCTAGGAAGGGTTGGAGGGAGGGGGTAAAGGAGGTTTTGTGTGCGAGGGGCTTGGACTTCCAGCAGGCATGCGTGAGCGTGTTTGATAGGAGTGAATGGAGACAAATGGTTTTTAATACTTGACGTGCTGTTGGAGTGTGAGCAAAGTAACATTTATGAAGGGATTCAGGGAAACCGGCAGGCCGGACTTGAGTCCTGGAGATGGGAAGTACAGTGCCTGCACTCTGAAGGAGGGGTGTTAATGTTGCAGTTTAAAAACTGTAGTGTAAAGCACCCTTCTGGCAAGACAGTGATGGAGTGAATGATGGTGAAAGTTTTTCTTTTTCGGGCCACCCTGCCTGGCCGGTGTGATAATAAAAAAAAAAAAAGCTGCCCTCCATGGCAACCTTACTAGTGCTGCCCTCCATGGTAACCTTACTAGTGCTGCCCTCCATGGTAACCTTACCAGTGCTGCCCTCCATGGTAACCTTACCAGTGCTGCCCTCCATGGTAACCTTACTAGTGCTGCCCTCCATGGCAACCTTACTAGTGCTGCCCTCCATGGTAACCTTACTAGTGCTGCCCTCCATGGTAACCTTACTAGTGCTGCCCTCCATGGTAACCTTACTAGTGCTGCCCTCCATGGTAACCTTACTAGTGCTGCCCTCCATGGTAACCTTACCAGTGCTGCCCTCCATGGTAACCTTACCAGTGCTGCCCTCCATGGTAACCTTACCAGTGCTGCCCTCCATGGTAACCTTACCAGTGCTGCCCTCCATGGCAACTCTACCAGTGCTGTCCTCCACGGCAACCTTACTAGTGCTACCCTCCACGGCAACCTTACAAGTGCTGACCTCAATGGCAACCTTACTAGTGCTGCCCTCAATGGCAACCACACCAGTGCTGCCCTCCATGGCAACCTTACTAGTGCTGCCCTCCATGGCAACCTTACAAGTGCTGACCTCAATGGCAACCTTACCAGTGCTGCCCTCAATGGCAACCACACCAGTGCTGCCCTCCATGGTAACCATTCCAGTGCTGCCCTCCATGGCAACCTTACTTGTGCTGCCCTCCATGGTAACCTTACTAGTGCTGCCCTCCATGGAAACCTTACCAGTGCTGTCTTTCATTGCAACCTTATCAGTGCTGCCTTTCATGGCAACCTTATCAGTGCTTCCCTCCATGGCAACCTTACCAGTGCTGCCCTCCATGGCAACCATACCAGTTGTGCCCTCCATGGCAACCTTATCAGTGCTGCCTTTCATGGCAACCTTATCAGTGCTTCCCTCCATGGCAACCATACCAGTTGTGCCCTCCATGGCAACCTTACCAGTGCTGCCCTCCATGGCAACCTTATAAGTGCTGCCCTCCATGGAAACCTTACCAGTGCTGTCTTTCAATGCAACCTTATCAGTGCTGCCCTCCATGGAAAGCTTACAATCCTTATCAGTGCTGCCCTCCATGGCAACCTTATCAGTGCTGCCCTCCATGGCAAACTTACCAGTGCTGCCCTCCATGGCAACTCTACCAGTGCTGCCCTCCACGGCAACCTTACTAGTGCTGCCCTCCATGGCAACCTTACCAGTGCTGCCCTCCATGGCAACCTTACCAGTGCTGCCCTCCATGGCAACCTTACCAGTGCTGCCCTCCATTACAACCTTACCAGTGTTGCCCTTTATGGGAACCTTACCAGTGCTGCCCTCCATGGCAGCCTTAACAGTGCTGCCCTCCATTACAACCTTACCAATGCAGCCCTCCATGGGAAACTTAACAGTTCTTCCCTCCATGGAAACCTTACCAGTGCTGCCCTCCATGGAAACCTTACCAGTGCTGCCCTCCATGGCAACCTTACCAGTGCTGCCCTCCATGGCAACCTTACCAGTGCTGCCCTCCATGGCAACCTTACCAGTGCTGCCCTCCATGGCAACCTTACCAGTGCTGCCCTCCATGGCAACCTTACCAGTGCTGCCCTCCATGGAAACCTTACCAATGCAGCCCTCCATGGGAAACTTAACAGTTCTTCCCTCCATGGCAACCTTACCAGTGCTGCCCTCCATGGCAACCTTACCAGTGCTGCCCTCCATGGCAACCTTACCAGTGCTGCCCTCCATGGAAACCTTACCAATGCAGCCCTCCATGGGAAACTTAACAGTTCTTCCCTCCATGGCAACCTTACCAGTGCTGCCCTCCATGGCAACCTTACCAGTGCTGCCCTCCATGGCAACCTTACCAGTGCTGCCCTCCATGGAAACCTTACCAATGCAGCCCTCCATGGGAAACTTAACAGTTCTTCCCTCCATGGCAACCTTACCAGTGCTTCCCTCCATGGCAACCTTACCAGTGCTGCCCTCCATGGAAACCTTACCAGTGCTGCCCTCCATGGCAACCTTACCAGTGCTGCCCTCCATGGCAACCTTACCAATGCTGCCGTCCATGGCAACTTTACCAGTGCTGCCATCCATGGCAACCTTACCAGTGCTGCCCTCCATGGAAACCTTACCAATGCAGCCCTCCATGGGAAACTTAACAGTTCTTCCCTCCATGGCAACCTTACCAGTGCTGCCCTCCATGGCAACCTTACCAGTGCTGCCCTCCATGGCAACCTTACCAGTGCTGCCCTCCATGGAAACCTTACCAATGCAACCCTCCATGGGAAACTTAACAGTTCTTCCCTCCATGGCAACCTTACCAGTGCTGCCCTCCATGGCAACCTTACCAGTGCTGCCCTCCATGGAAACCTTACCAGTGCTGCCCTCCATGGCAACCTTACCAGTGCTGCCCTCCATGGCAACCTTACCAATGCTGCCGTCCATGGCAACTTTACCAGTGCTGCCGTCCATGGCAACCTTACCAGTGCTGCCCTCCATGGAAACCTTACCAATGCAGCCCTCCATGGGAAACTTAACAGTTCTTCCCTCCATGGCAACCTTACCAGTGCTGCCCTCCATGGCAACCTTACCAGTGCTGCCCTCCATGGAAACCTTACCAGTGCTGCCCTCCATGGCAACCTTACCAGTGCTGCCCTCCATGGCAACCTTACCAGTGCTGCCGTCCATGGCAACTTTACCAGTGCTGCCGTCCATGGCAACCTTACCAGTGCTGCCATCCATGGTAACCTTACCAGTGCTGTCTTCATGATGGTATTTCACCTCCTGGAGACAACTTTCTCTTACAAGTTTATCATCAGGATCACCTTGACTATCTATATTTATATCTAGTTCCCATCATCTGTAAACTGGCCACACTGTTTCATCAACTTGGGATCGTGAATGACTCAAAAAATTGTAATAACATGACAACAAACAAATCACATAATGGGTGGGACTCGAACCCATGGCAAGGGTCGAGGTGTTTGTGATCATTACAGTTGTGGAGTTAAACAGTTCATTCCTGAAGTTAAATAATGAACATGCATCAGTTCTGTTTCAGTGTTAGCTTCTGAGAACTATTTTTTCAGCCAAATTTGAACAAAGACACAGCGAACATTGCAGATAACTTTTGCTATGTTTGTTGAGAATAACTTTCTGGAGCGAAAATGTTATAACTGCCTGATTAACACAGTCTCTCATCTTTATTGTGGCTGTAATGTTGGAGATGTCAGCCCAAGAACTGCATCTCACATATATTGTGTAATACTTGCATAAAAAAAAGACTAGTGATTGAATATGATAAAGAAATCTATGGTAAAATTTTGCACTACTAATGGGAAGGAGGAATCGAACAGATCACGTAACTTCTGCATGTTTCCTCCATTAAATAATGGTTTTTATTTTTTTATTATTATCACACTGACCGATTCCCACCAAGGCAGGGTGGCCCAAAAAAGAAAAACTTTCACCATCATTCACTCCATCACTGTCTTGCCAGAAGGGTGGTTTACACTACAGTTTTTAAACTGCAACATTAACACGAAAGAAAACATAGTGAGCTTTACAATATCTTTCTTGGGTTTTGTTGCCACTGGTTTAACATTCATTCTGTTGATTCTGTTTTATTATTTTTTATTTGTTTGCACAAATATGTCATGTTGCATGTTGTTACTGTCACGCTAGAGTGACTTTTTGTTCAAAACACAAGTTTACGTATTAAATGATGTAATAAAGGAATTACCAAAATAACACAATATCCACAGTATTTGTTAACAATAATACGAATTAGTTGCATCTTCTGACTAAGACAATAATAATTATGTCTGCAAAGAAAACTTGAAGTGAACAATGTACATCAGAACAATAAAAACAAGTATTTGCTTTAACTAAGTAGTGTTTTTTGCTTATTAGTTATCCAAAGACCACTGTTAGTTACTGCTAGTTAAAAGTGCTGGGGTGTTAATGCTGCAGTTTTATAACTGTAGTGTGAGCGCGCCTCTGCAATGATAGTAATGGCGTGAATGATGATGAAAGCTTTTCTTTTTTGGGTCACCCTGCCTTGGTGGGAGACGGCCGATGTGTTACAAAAATGGACGTTACGAATTTGACTGATTTAGTGGGAATAAAATGTTTTCCAAAATATATATTCCAGGAGTTCGTCCTATTTAATTAATGCTGGACATAACATTAGATATTTTTTTATATTTTTAAATAATTAGTTTGATGTCTGTATCTTTAAGTACATAAGAACATAAGAAAGAAGGAACACTGCAACAGGCCTAATGGCCCATGCGAGGCAGGTCCAATTCTCCCACCAGCTTAAGCCAATGCCTTGACCTATTCAGGTCAGGTCACATTCACTTAAGGAAGATGCACGGCATCAGACCCACTAGCACAAGCTAGTCAGGTTCAACTCACACCCACCCACACCCACTCATGTATTTTTTTAACCTATTTTTAAAACTGCACAACGTTTTAGCTTCTATGACTGTACTCGGGAGTTTGTTCCACTCATCCACAACTCTATTACCAAACCAGTGATTTCCTATATCCTTCCTGAATCTTAATTTTTCCAATATAAAACCGTTGCTGCGAGTCTTATCAATGGCAGATATTTTTAGCACACTATATACATCCCCTTTATTAATTCCTGTTTTCCATTTATACACCTCAGTCATATCCCCACTAATTTTATGCCTTTCTAGAGAGTGCAGATTCAGGGCCCTCAGTCTATCCTCATAGGGAAGATTTCTGATACATGGGATCATCTTTGATATCCTCCTCTGTACGTTTTCCAGAACATTTATATCCATTCTGTAATACGGTGACCAGAACTGTGCAGCATAGTCTAAATGAGGCCTAACCAAAGATATATAGAGTTGAGGAACAACCTGAGGAATTCTATTATTTATACTTCTAGATATGAAGCCAAGGATTCTGTTAGCTTTATTGCGAACACTTAAGCACTGTTGTCTTGGTTTCAGATAACTGCTAACCAGAACTCCTAAATCCTTTTTTTGCAATCCGTTATATTTAGCTTATTTGTGGCATGGTTATTTTCCTGTCCAACATTTAGAACTTTGCATTTGTCTATTTTAAACTGCATCTGCACTTCTCCGACCACTGCATCAGTCGATTCAAATCATCCTGGAGTGCTCTACTGTCCTCATTAGAATGAATTGGACGGCCTATTTTGGTGTCATCAGCAAATTTGCTTATGTCGCTATTTATTCCCTCATCTATGTCGTTTATATAAATTGTTAACAATAAGGGGCCCAACACTGACCCTTGTGGAGCACCGCTTATAACGTGCCCCAATTCTGATCTCCCCATTTATGCAAACTCTCTGCTGCCTATTTGTCAACCATGCCTCTACCCAGGAAAAAAAATGCTCCTCATCTTCCGTGTGCCTTATGTTTTTCTCAACAGCCTCTGATGTAGAGCTCTATCGAAAGCCTTACTGATGTCCATATACACAATATCATATTCATTACCATGATCTACCTTCTCAAATACCTTAGTAAAGAAAATTAATGAATTTGTAAGACAGGAAAGTCCCCTATGTAAAACCGTGCTGAGATTCATTAATCAATTTATGCCTTTCAAGATGGCTAAGAATTGTTTTGGCAGTTATTGATTCCATTAATTTACCAACTTTGGAGGAAAGGCTCATTTGTCTATAGCTCAAACTCAGGGCCTGTCACCTACCTTGTAAATAGGTATTTACTATTTTCCATTTGTCTGGCACTATGCCAGCACTATGATATATTGAAAAGATTAGGAAATGTATGCTAAGTTCCTTTTTACATTCCTTTAAAACCTTCGCAAACAGTTCATCAGGGCCTGAGAATTTATTAGGTTTTAATATCTCTAAACGTCTGTGGACCATGTCACTAGTTACCCTAATCGTGTTTAGTTTATTATCATCCTGTTCTAAATAATTCATTATTTCTGGAATTTCGCTAGTATCTTCCTGAGTAAAACTGAGAGGAAGTAGGTAGTGAGAAGTTCACATATTTCCTTATCAGTTGTCAGTGTTCTGACCAGAGTTACTCTTAAGTGGGCCAAACTTGTCCCTAATCTTACTTCTGTATTCTTGAAAGAACCCTTTTGAGTTAGTGTTCGAATCCATTGCGACTTTAGCCTCATAATCCCATTTTGCTTTTATTCATTTTTATATTTCTCTCTTTAATTGAATATAATAATTTCTTAACAGCCCATCCCCTCTTTTGATACGCCTATATATGCCTCTCTTTTGACCAATGAGACGTTTTAATTTATTGTTTATCCATTATTATTAAATCTAATTTCCCTACTCGGGACAAAAGTCGTTTGGGCAGCTAGCACTATGCTCTGAAATACGTCATATTGGCAACCAACCCTACCTACCTGACCCTTAGTAAGGTCATCCCAATTTATCCCACCCAGGTAATTTCTCATACCCTTGAAGTCAGCCAAGCAGAAATCTGGGACAGCGACATGACTGCAGTTATCTGGGTAATTCCATGATATATTGAAACTAAGTGATTTGTGATCCCTTTCCCCAAGCTCATCACTAACTTCAGGCTTTTTAACTAGTGATTCCTTGTTGGCAAGAACCAAGTCAAGCAGACTGTTTCCTCTAGTTGATCCTGTCACAATTTTTTTTGGAAAAGCAGTCTTGAACCGTATCAAGAAAGTCACTAGATTCAAGATTTTCTATCACATTGTTCCAATCAATTTATCTAAAATGAAAATCTCCCATTAACACAACATTTTCATATCTAGATGCCTTATGAATTTCGTCCCATAGCAGCCTACCGCACTTCCGATCAAGGTTTGGTGCCTATAAATCACACCCAAAATTAATTTTTCACGACCTTCGAGAAACTGTAGCCAAACAGATTCTTTGTCCGATGTTTCAGAAGGCATTTCTCTAACTTTCAAGTTGAATCAGGTGTTTGTTATAGCAATAATATCTATATTACCTACACTTGCAAGTAATCGTAGGTCATCTATCTTATTTTTTAGACTCTTACTATTTGTATACGAAACCTGAAAGGAGCTAGCCACTCGCTGCTCTTTACTATCTCTCTTTGTTTGTTGAGCAGTTGTTTTGCCTTTATTAGCAACTTTATTTTGATTATTATCTTTTAAACATATCCCTGAGGTATCCTGGTAATATCTGATGTTTTCATCCAAAACACTGCAGCCTAGTTGTTTCCCACTAAGATGGATTTGTAGATAAATGAGTCAAAGAACCGATAAGTTGATATATTAGACATATGTGCAACACTTGGGTATCTTTATTGAAGAAACGTTTCTCCAAACAGCGGCTTCATCAGTCCTATACAAGGAAGAAGTAGTTTCAGATAATCAGTTCCTCAGCCTGAAGTTGATCTCATCTCAAACTGCTGATCTTCAGCCTTTCTCCTTTGTATGGACTGATGAAGCCACTGTGTGGCGAAACGTTTCCTCAGTAAACATACCCAAGAGTTGCACATGTGTCTAGTTTATTAAGATGGATTTATTTAAATATTTTATACTCTAAACAAAAAGAATTAAACATTATATATACTGAAGAGGAGAATAGTAAGTTCTTCATTCTTAATGTAATCTTAAGAATGATTGGTGTTCCTTAGCTCGAGTGGTAGCGCATTCATCACATATATTGAGGGTCCATGGTTCGATCCCTGGAAAGGGTGGAAATGTTAGGCATATTTCCTTACACGCACTGCCCTTGTTCACCTTGTAGTCAGTACTTACCTGGATTTCTGTTACCTTACATCTCCTGCCACTATTCACTTAGCAGGTAAATACCAGCATCATACATAAATGGTTCAGAGAACCTAGGAGCTGATAAATTAGATATATGCATCAATTGGGGATCTTTATTGTGGAAACGTTTTAAGACACACTGGCTTTCAGATAATCAGTCCCTCACCCTGAAATCGATGTAATCAGTCCATCAGTCTTAGGAAGATTGATGGACTGATTACATCGACTCCTGGCTGAGGAACAGTGTCAGAAACTCCTTCTTTTCTTCAATAACTCTTCTCTGTATTGGACTGATGAGGTCACTGTGTGGCAAAACATTTCCACAATAAAGATATCAACTATTGTGCATGTTACTAATTTATCAGGTACTTGGGTGTTAGTCCTTTGTTGAGGGCAGCGTGTAATAGCAGGAGTAAGGTGGGCCCGAATCCTGTTAGCTCCGATATTTTATTTTATATATATATATATATATATATATATATATATATATATATATATATATATATATATATATATTATTGGAGAATAGAAGCATCAGGGAAGAGAGAGGTGAAGGTTTATAAACTAAAAGAGGAGGCAGTTAGGGTAAGATATAAACAGCTATTGGAGGATAGATGGGCTAATGAGAGCATAGGCAATGGGGTCGAAGAGGAATGGGGTAGGTTTAAATATGTAGTGTTAGAGTGTTCAGCAGAAGTTTGTGGTTACAGGAAAGTGGGTGCAGGAGGGAAGAGGAGCGATTGGTGGAATGATGATGTAAAGAGAGTAGTAAGGGAGAAAAAGTTAGCATATGAGAAGTTTTTACAAAGTAGAAGTGATGCAAGGAGGGAAGAGTATATGGAGAAAAAGAGAGAGGTTAAGAGAGTGGTGAAGCAATGTGAAAAGAGAGCAAATGAGAGAGTGGGTGAGCTGTTATCAACAAATTTTGTTGAAAATAAGAAAAAGTTTTGGAGTGAGATTAACAAGTTAAGGAGGAATAACATCTTGTAGGAGTGAGGAAGAGCCAGTTGTGAGTGTGGGGGAAGTTCGTGAGGCAGTAGGTAAAATGAAAGGGGGTAAGGCAGCCGGGATTGATGGGATAAAGATAGAAATGTTAAAAGCAGGTGGGGATATAGTTTTGGAGTGGTTGGTGCAATTATTTAATAAATGTATGGAAGAGGGTAAGGTACCTAGGGATTGGCAGAGAGCATGCATAGTTCCTTTGTATAAAGGCAAAGGGGATAAAAGAGAGTGCAAAAATTATAGGGGGATAAGTCTGTTGAGTGTACCTGGTAAAGTGTATGGTAGAGTTATAATTGAAAGAATTAAGAGTAAGACGGAGAATAGGATAGCAGATGAACAAGGAGGCTTTAGGAAAGGTAGGGGGTGTGTGGACCAGGTGTTTACAGTGAAACATATAAGTGAACAGTATTTAGATAATGCTAAAGAGGTCTTTGTGGCATTTATGGATTTGGAAAAGGCGTATGACAGGGTGGATAGGGGGGCAATGTGGCAGATGTTGCAAGTGTATGGTGTAGGAGGTAGGTTACTGAAAGCAGTGAAGAGTTTTTACGAGGATAGTGAGGCTCAAGTTAGAGTATGTAGAAAAGAGGGAAATTTTTTCCCAGTAAAAGTAGGCCTTAGACAAGGATGTGTGATGTCACCGTGGTTGTTTAATATATTTATAGATGGGGTTGTAAGAGAAGTAAATGCGAGGGTCTTGGCAAGAGGCGTGGAGATAAAAGATAAAGAATCACACACAGGGTGGGAGTTGTCACAGCTGCTCTTTGCTGATGACACTGTGCTCTTGGGAGATTCTGAAGAGAAGCTGCAGAGATTGGTGGATGAATTTGGTAGGGTGTGCAAAAGAAGAAAATTAAAGGTGAATACAGGAAAGAGTAAGGTTATGAGGATAACAAAAAGATTAGGTGATGAAAGATTGAATATCAGATTGGAGGGAGAGAGTATGGAGAAGGTGAACGTATTCAGATATTTGGGAGTGGACGTGTCAGCGGATGGGTCTATGAAAGATGAGGTGAATCATAGAATTGATGAGGGAAAAAGAGTGAGTGGTGCACTTAGGAGTCTGTGGAGACAGAGAACTTTGTCCTTGGAGGCAAAGAGGGGAATGTATGAGAGTATAGTTTTACCAACGCTCTTATATGGGTGTGAAGCATGGGTGATGAATGTTGCAGCGAGGAGAAGGCTGGAGGCAGTGGAGATGTCATGTCTGAGGGCAATGTGTGGTGTGAATATAATGCAGAGAATTCGTAGTTTGGAAGTTAGGAGGAGGTGCGGGATTACCAAAACTGTTGTCCAGAGGGCTGAGGAAGGGTTGTTGAGGTGGTTCGGACATGTAGAGAGAATGGAGCGAAACAGAATAACTTCAAGAGTGTATCAGTCTGTAGTGGAAGGAAGGCGGGGTAGGGGTCGGCCTAGGAAGGGTTGGAGGGAGGGGGTAAAGGAGGTTTTGTGTGCGAGGGGCTTGGACTTCCAGCAGGCATGCGTGAGCGTGTTTGATAGGAGTGAATGGAGACAAATGGTTTTTAATACTTGACGTGCTGTTGGAGTGTGAGCAAAGTAACATTTATGAAGGGATTCAGGGAAACCGGCAGGCCGGACTTGAGTCCTGGAGATGGGAAGTACAGTGCCTGCACTCTGAAGGAGGGGTGTAAATGTTGCAGTTTAAAAACTGTAGTGTAAAGCACCCTTCTGGCAAGACAGTGATGGAGTGAATGATGGTGAAAGTTTTTCTTTTTCGGGCCACCCTGCCTTGGTGGGAATCGGCCAGTGTGATAATAAATAATAATAACCATGGATTAGTGGTATTGATCAATAAAAACACTGCACTAGCCAAGGATTCGAACCCATGTTGTACTGGCCTGTCTCATGGTAAGCGAGAATCACATGACGCTTTAAACCACAGGACCATCCAACCCTATAAGAATGGCGCAGCCAGCAGAGCTATCGGTTGTGAACGAGATTATTTGGTGTTTCTGGTAGCGGGTGAGTGAAAGATACGTCTTCGGAGGCTTCTTACTTTTTTTGCAAAGTCGTGGTGGGTACACAGGCTTGTGTGTTAAGTGTCCATGGCCCGGGAGGGCCATGCCCACGAGGGAGAGAGGGAGTTGGATTGTTGACTGCTTCTAGGCCGCTGAGTGAGTGAGAGCGAGTGGGACCAGCGTCCCACTGACCTGGGCAGGCCTAGAGGGCAGCAACTGAGTGCCACAAAATATGAACTCAGCTGGCACACAGCATAGGCTGTCTGTGCAGACAGTACAGGCTGTCTACATTCGCTTGGCCACCTATCATGTGGTCGTCTCGATCATGTCTGGCGGTAAAAAGAAAAATTCGGTTTCTCTCACGTAGGAACAGGGCACAAAACATATAAATAAAAAGCATGTATATACATATCGTAGGAGTCACTGAAGATTTCACTCATCCTGGGGCACGACATGCTGGTGCCCTCGAGTGAGGCATCGTCAAAACTCGGCAACTGGGCAGGACTTCTGGCAAGTGACTCAGGAGGACACTTCTCGACTGGTACTGTCACTGGACTGTCACTGCCGGCGAGCGTGGAGTAAGTCGTGGCAGAGATGACTCAGCAAAACATCAGGGAGTCGCAGCATCATACACCAGACTGCAGTGAGCGAGCTAGCAGTCAAAGTGACATCATCTTTGTGCAGGAGCTCACAGAAGCTGTGACAGGAGGCTGACACAGCGCCTGCCGACAGGGCTTAACCTGCGGCTTGACGAGTGTCATTCTCTCGGCAGTTTCAGTTATAGCAGAGGTTAGTCTAAGTGTCCCCAGACTTGTTTTTCTACATATAACTGCGTTCTGAAGATCTGGAAGTGAAGTGAAACAAATCTCAATGGGAATCGTAGCAGGTACGATTCTGCAGAACATCTATGAGCGACGAGCATAAGAGCTTTCTGTACAAGGGGCTCATACACTCAGGGTTGACTAATATCAGCTGTCAAATGCGCTGGTCACACCGGGTGACAACACAAGGTGCTACACAGGGGTCTGGCCGCAGACCTGTGGTCGACACACCAATGGGCTCAAGGCCACACAGGACACACCGAAACTTGACACACACACCAGCGGTACATGCGGCTTAACATGGCTTAATCTAGCAAATGATGATTTTCTGTGCAGAAAATTGACACTAAGCCATACACTAACATGTGAGAACACTGACTGAGAGTAATTAATTAACACACGACATGTAGAATGGTTCAGAGAACCAACATGTTGATAAATTAGACACATGTGCAACTTGTTAGGTAAGACACATATGCAACAGTTAGGTATCTTTATTTCGAAACGTTTCGCCTACACAGTAGGCTTCTTCAGTCGAGTACAGAAAAGTTGATAGAAGCAGAAGAGACTTGAAGACGATGTAATCAGTCCATCACCCTTAAAGTTTTGAGGTGGGGTTGAACATTAATTTAAAATGGTATAAAATACCGACAGGTTGTTAGGTAAGACACATATGCAACAGTTAGGTATCTTTATTTCGAAACGTTTCGCCTACACCTCAAAACTTTAAGGGTGATGGACTGATTACATCGTCTTCAAGTCTCTTCTGCTTCTATCAACTTTTCTGTACTCGACTGAAGAAGCCTACTGTGTAGGCGAAACGTTTCGAAATAAAGATACCTAACTGTTGCATATGTGTCTTACCTAACAACTCTTGGGTATCTTTATTGAGGAAACGTTTCGCCACACAGTGGCTTCATCAGTCCATACAAAGGAGAATCTTGAAGAACAGGAGGAGAATGAGGTAATCAGTCCCTCAACCTTGAGTCGATGTGGTCAGTCCATCAATCTTGAATAGAATACGGCATACGTGCGGAGGAGCTTATAAACCGTAGACAGGAGAGGTGCAGCAGTCATAGGTGGTGTCACATTTGTTCAATGTGGAAGTAGGTCGTGCCCAAGAATTAGGCAAGTGAAGAATTCCCAAGTATTAAGATCCCAAGAAGTTGCAGTGTCTGACAGGTTTGTAGATAAATGGTTCAGAGAACCGACATGTTGACAAATTAGACACATGTGCAACTCTTGGGTATCTTTATTGAGGAAACGTTTTGCCACACAGTGGCTTCATCAGTCCATACAAAGGAGAATCTTGAAGAACAGGAGTAGAATGAGGTAATCAGTCCCTCAACCTTGAGTCGATGTGGACAGTCCATCAATCTTGAATAGAATACGGCATACATGCGGAGAAGGATACCCAAGAGTTGCACATGTGTCTAATTTATCAACACACGACATATGTCTTCTCTCAATCTTCTCGACAATACTGACATAATTTACTGAAACACTCGATGTGACATCATGTGATGTCAGGCGTGACGTCGCGAGGTGACGTCAGCAGCACTGTGACGTCAGCAGACGTCTCGAGGTGACGTCAGGCAGACATCGTGACGTCATGAAGTCGGGCAGCAGCACATGTGATGTCAATGTGATGCAGGCAGCAGACCACAGCATGTGGCCTGGGATATCTGGCTTGGTAACTCACATGGCTCGTAGATCCATGTGGCTTCATCCACACCCTACATGACATCGTGATCCACATGGCGTCATGATCTACGTGGCATGCTGATCCACGTAGCTTCGAGTGCCCTCAGGGACTCAGATACACAGCTGTGGCAATGAATTCACATGGAAAACAGCAGAAAACACAGCAGAGGGAGTGATGGCATGGTGATGTATGGTAGTGTGGTGGCGAGGAGCGTGGGTGAGTGTATGGCGAGGGAGGATCTGACCACTTCCTCTTCTCCTACAAACACAAAGACATGCACACTGGATGCAGAAATCACCACAAAACTCACCTCTGGCTTGCTGAAATAGCTGTGCTGAGCTGAACAACAACAGCAGAACATACAAGTGACGCTGAACATGTGACTTGAGAAACAGCGTGGGACGCTGTGGCGTGGGGTCACTGGGATGCCATTTACAATTCTCAAAGAAATTCGGCAAATTTTGGCTAGATCCTGCTTGTACCTGTGTCTGGATGCTGAAACATGCAGGCACGACATCAGGATAACTCGCTGAGAGACAGATGCTTGTTGTGTAGGGTGATGAAGCGAACAACTTCATTTCTTCCACAACTGTTCCGACCACCACTTCCCACCAATGTGAACGAGATTATTTGGTGTTTCTGGTAGCAGGTTAGTGAATGATACGTCTTCGGAGGCTTCTTACTTGCAAAGTCATGGTGGGTACACACAGGCTTGTGTGTTAAGTGCTCATGGCCCGAGAGGGCCATGCCCACGAGGGAGAGAGGGAGTAGGACTGCTTCTAGGCCACTGAGTGAGTGAGAGCGAGTGGGACCAGCGTCCAATTGACCTGGGCAGGCCTAGAGGGCAGCACCTGAGTGATGCAAAATATGAACTCAGCTGGCAGACAGCATAGGCTGTCTGTGCAGACAGTACAGGCTGTCTACACTGTTGGGCCGCCATCCGAGGGCATACGGAGGTGTGGGAGCTTCTAAGCTAATTTCATTCTCATCCCTGTTTGGTGTACTAGCGGTGTTAAAGCGTCATCTGGTTCTCGCTTACTATGAGGAAGGCCAGTACAACATGGGTTCGAATCCTTGGCTAGTGCAGTGTTGTTATTGTTGTTATTGTATATATATATACATATATATATATATATATATATATATATATATATATATATATATATATATATATATATATATATATATATATATATATATATATATATATATATATATATATATATATATATATATATATATATATATATATATATATATATATATATATATATATATATATATATATATATATATATATATATATCAGGAAGTGGAAAAGAATCTTTCCTCCGTAAGCCATGCGTGTCGTATGAGGCGACTAAAATGCCGGGAGCAATGGGCTAGTAACCCCTTCTCCTGTAGACATTTACTAAAAAAGAGAAGAAGAAAAACTTTATAAAACTGGGATGCTTGAATGTGCGTGGATGTAGTGCAGATGACAAGAAACAGATGATTGCTGATGTTATGAATGAAAAGAAGTTGGATGTCCTGGCCCTAAGCGAAACAAAGCTGAAGGGGGTAGGGGAGTTTAGGTGGGGGGAAATAAATGGGATTAAATCTGGAGTATCTGAGAGAGTTAGAGCAAAGGAAGGGGTAGCAGTAATGTTGAATGATCAGTTATGGAAGGAGAAAAGAGAATATGAATGTGTAAATGCAAGAATTATGTGGATTAAAGTAAAGGTTGAATGCGAGAACTGGGTCATAATAAGCGTGTATGCACCTGGAGAAGAGAGGAATGCAGAGGAGAGAGAGAGATTTTGGGAGATGTTAAGTGGATGTATAGGAGCCTTTGAACCAAGTGAGAGAGTAATTGTGGTAGGGGACCTGAATGCTAAAGTAGGAGAAACTTTTAGAGAGAGTGTGGTAGGTAACTTTGGGGTGCCAGGTGTAAATAATAATGGGAGCCCTTTGATTGAACTTTGTATAGAAAGGGGTTAGTTATAGGTAATACATATTTTAAGAAAAAGAGGATAAATAAGTATACAAGATATGATGTAGGGCGAAATGACAGTAGTTTGTTGGATTATGTATTGGTAGATAAAAGACTGTTGAGTAGACTTCAAGATGTACATGTTTATAGAGGGGCCACAGATATATCAGATCACTTTCTAGTTGTAGCTACACTGAGAGTAAAAGGTAGATGGGATACAAGGAGAATAGAAGCATCAGGGAAGAGAGAGGTGAAGATGACTCAAGAAATCGTAATGACACGATTGCAAATAAACCATACCCCCGGCCGGGATTGAACCCGCGGTCATAGAGTCTCAAAACTCCAGCCCGTCGCGTTAGCCACTAGACCAGCTAGCCACAATAAGATTCATCCAACTAGGTATATTTCTACACCATAGAAAAGTTAGCACAGGCACCTCTGTGACCACAAATGCAAGTTTTTACAGACGAATCTCCAGCTAGCGTGAGATTCGTCTGTAAAAACTTGCATTTGTGGTCACAGAGGTGCCTGTGCTAACTTTCCTATGGTGTAGAAATATACCTAGTTGGATGAATCTTATTGTGGCTAGCTGGTCTAGTGGCTAACGCGACGGGCTGGAGTTTTGAGACTCTATGACCGCGGGTTCAATCCCGGCCGGGGGTATGGTTTAGAGAGGTGAAGGTTTATAAACTAAAAGAGGAGGCAGTTAGGGTAAGATATAAACAGCTATTGGAGGATAGATGGGCTAATGAGAGCATAGGCAATGGGGTCGAAGAGGTATGGGGTAGGTTTAAAAATGTAGTGTTAGTGTGTTCAGCAGAAGTTTGTGGTTACAGGAAAGTGGGTGTGGGAGGGAAGAGGAGCGATTGGTGGAATGATGATGTAAAGAGAGTAGAAAGGGAGAAAAAGTTAGTATATGAGAAGTTTTTACAAAGTAGAAGTGATGCAAGGAGCAAAGAGTATATGGAGAAAAAGAGAGAGGTTAAGAGAGTGGTGAAGCAATGTAAAAAGAGAGCAAATGAGAGAGTGGGTGAGATGTTATCAACAAATTTTGTTGAAAATAAGAAAAAGTTTTGGAGTGAGATTAACAAGTTAAGGAAGCCTAGAGAACAAATGGATTTGTCAGTTAAAAATAGGAGAGAAAGGTTATTAAATGGAGAGTTAGAGGAATTGGGAAGATGGAGGGAATATTTTTGAGGAATTGTTAAATGTTGATGAAGATAGGGAAGCTGTGATTTCGTGTATAGGGCAAGGAGGAATAACATCTTGTAGGAGTGAGGAAGATGTGTAAATTCAAGAATTATGTGGATTAAAGTAAAGGTTGGATGCGAGAAGTGGGTCATAATAAGCGTGTATGCACCTGGAGAAGAGAGGAATGCAGAGGAGAGAGAGAGATTTTGGGAGATGTTAAGTGAATGTATAGGAGCCTTTGAACCAAGTGAGAGAGTAATTGTGGTAGGGGACCTGAATGCTAAAGTAGGAGAAACTTTTAGAGAGGGTGTGGTAGGTAAGTTTGGGGTGCCAGGTGTAAATGATAATGGGAGCCCTTTGATTGAACTTTGTATAGAAAGGGGTTTAGTTATAGGTAATACATATTTTAAGAAAAAGAGGATAAATAAGTATACAAGATATGATGTAGGGCGAAATGACAGTAGTTTGTTGGATTATGTATTGGTAGATAAAAGACTGTTGAGTAGACTTCAGGATGTACATGTTTATAGAGGGGCCACAGATATATCAGATCACTTTCTAGTTGTAGCTACACTGAGAGTAAAAGGTAGATGGGATACAAGGAGAATAGAAGCATCAGGGAAGAGAGAGGTGAAGGTTTATAAACTAAAAGAGGAGGCAGTTAGGGTAAGATATAAACAGCTATTGGAGGATAGATGGGCTAATGAGAGCATAGGCAATGGGGTCGAAGAGGTATGGGGTAGGTTTAAAAATGTAGTGTTAGAGTGTTCAGCAGAAGTTTGTGGTTACAGGAAAGTGGGTGCAGGAGGGAAGAGGAGCGATTGGTGGAATGATGATGTAAAGAGAGTAGTAAGGGAGAAAAAGTTAGCATATGAGAAGTTTTTACAAAGTAGAAGTGATGCAAGGAGGGAAGAGTATATGGAGAAAAAGAGAGAGGTTAAGAGAGTGGTGAAGCAATGTAAAAAGAGAGCAAATGAGAGAGTGGGTGAGATGTTATCAACAAATTTTGTTGAAAATAAGAAAAAGTTTTGGAGTGAGATTAACAAGTTAAGAAAGCCTAGAGAACAAATGGATTTGTCAGTTAAAAATAGGAGAGGAGAGTTATTAAATGGAGAGTTAGAGGTATTGGGAAGATGGAGGGAATATTTTGAGGAATTGTTAAATGTTGATGAAGATAGGGAAGCTGTGATTTCGTGTATAGGGCAAGGAGGAATAACATCTTGTAGGAGTGAGGAAGAGCCAGTTGTGAGTGTGGGGGAAGTTCGTGAGGCAGTAGGTAAAATGAAAGGGGGTAAGGCAGCCGGGATTGATGGGATAAAGATAGAAATGTTAAAAGCAGGTGGGGATATAGTTTTGGAGTGGTTGGTGCAATTATTTAATAAATGTATGGAAGAGGGTAAGGTACCTAGGGATTGGCAGAGAGCATGCATAGTTCCTTTGTATAAAGGCAAAGGGGATAAAAGAGAGTGCAAAAATTATAGGGGGATAAGTCTGTTGAGTGTACCTGGTAAAGTGTATGGTAGAGTTATAATTGAAAGAATTAAGAGTAAGACGGAGAATAGGATAGCAGATGAACAAGGAGGCTTTAGGAAAGGTAGGGGGTGTGTGGACCAGGTGTTTACAGTGAAACATATAAGTGAACAGTATTTAGATAAGGCTAAAGAGGTCTTTGTGGCATTTATGGATTTGGAAAAGGCGTATGACAGGGTGGATAGGGGGGCAATGTGGCAGATGTTGCAAGTGTATGGTGTAGGAGGTAGGTTACTGAAAGCAGTGAAGAGTTTTTACGAGGATAGTGAGGCTCAAGTTAGAGTATGTAGGAAAGAGGGAAATTTTTTCCCAGTAAAAGTAGGCCTTAGACAAGGATGTGTGATGTCACCGTGGTTGTTTAATATATTTATAGATGGGGTTGTAAGAGAAGTAAATGCGAGGGTCTTGGCAAGAGGCGTGGAGTTAAAAGATAAAGAATCACACACAAAGTGGGAGTTGTCACAGCTGCTCTTTGCTGATGACACTGTGCTCTTGGGAGATTCTGAAGAGAAGTTGCAGAGATTGGTGGATGAATTTGGTAGGGTGTGCAAAAGAAGAAAATTAAAGGTGAATACAGGAAAGAGTAAGGTTATGAGGATAACAAAAAGATTAGGTGATGAAAGATTGAATATCAGATTGGAGGGAGAGAGTATGGAGGAGGTGAACGTATTCAGATATTTGGGAGTGGACGTGTCAGCGGATGGGTCTATGAAAGATGAGGTGAATCATAGAATTGATGAGGGAAAAAGAGTGAGTGGTGCACTTAGGAGTCTGTGGAGACAAAGAACTTTGTCCTTGGAGGCAAAGAGGGGAATGTATGAGAGTATAGTTTTACCAACGCTCTTATATGGGTGTGAAGCGTGGGTGATGAATGTTGCAGCGAGGAGAAGGCTGGAGGCAGTGGAGATGTCATGTCTGAGGGCAATGTGTGGTGTGAATATAATGCAGAGAATTCGTAGTTTGGAAGTTAGGAGGAGTGCAACCCCTGAATGGGTTACAATGTATATGATGTATATTATGTATATGTATATAATGTATATTACCTTTTCATATAATTGTATATTGCTTATATTTGCGATAATAGCTAAATCGTAAATATATTGCTTTATATTATTATTTGACTTAGTTACTTTTGTTAGGTAGGATGTAACATATTATGTGTTCATAGTTCAAGTCTTGATTGTCTAACTACTGTAATTATCGCTCTTTGTTTGTTACTCTGCTGGCTTCTGTTGCTGGGCAGCAACCGTCTACGGAGCTATCACGTGATCGAGGGGGGGGAGGGAGGTTCTCACCTCGCCTGAAGTATTCAGTCTGGTCTAGACTCTCTTGGTGGTTGGACGTATTCCTGACAAGTGCCTAAATCTCCCTTACTGGCCCTTGTTGGAAGATCGTCTCTGTCTTATTATTATTGTTAGTTCTGGAGACTCTGTTCACAGAACATTGTATAGACTTAGTGATTTTCGACGTTGTACTGAGGTTGTGTGTCGCATAGACACTCTGAGCAACTCAGGTCCTGAGCTGTAGCTTCTGACCTAACTTGTACTGGTATCTGTGTATTGTCACAGTCGGGGATTTTCTTATGCTGAACTTAGATTCAGTAGTATGGGAGTTTTGTGACTTTTGTGGAGGATCTGCTGATGGTCCCTACTTAGTGTCGTTATATTATCTCCTTGTTCCTGATTCTGTGTCGCAGTTGCTTGTTATATTGCTATTGGGCTTAGCATTCTTTTTATTGTTCAAGCAGACTGTTCTGATTGCCAGTTGGTCAAGAAGTTAGTTTATTTGAGGACTTTGTCAGTCACTTGTTTAAGTCTAGTCGAGTCGTGAGACATAGCGAACTACTTAGAGCACTTACACACATACACACAAACTTACTTGTACATATTTGTAATATCTTATTAAATGTTAATGTACCAGACGGTACTTAAGAATTATAAATGTGATATGTGCTATCAGCACAATACTACTGTACACGAGAGAAGTGTTATTATTATATTATATTTTGATTGAATTGATTAATTTAATTTAATTTGATATACGCCTAGACCTCTAGATTATTAATAAATTTATTAAATTTTAATTTCTCTAGTTAGTAGCCTACCAGTTGTAATCCTGAAGCACTATTGAATCATACTGAATTCTAATGGATAATTGGACAAGGATACTGACTAATTGTTACGAAAACCCAGTAACAGGCTGGATGCTAGAAGGGCAGTCCTTTCTAGTATTCACTGGAGATCTCTAAGCTTTTAGAATCGCGTTTTTTGTAACAAATGGGGGCCTGTCCGGGATGCTCTTGATCCAAGGTGTTGGAGAAATTGTCCAGTTTGACATACTAGTAACTCTATGATCAAACACTTTGAGTACTTTCCTAATCTGAAGACTTTGAGTTTAGTCTTGTACAACATACCAGGTGGATGTATGTACTTGACTGAGTCTCTTGATCCAAGGAGATGGAAATACTGTTTATGAGTTCTAGCTCTAAGACAACCAACACTAAAATTCCTATTAGGATTATAGTTTCCCATAATCACTCTCTCGTAGTACACTTATTTTCGTGATGTATGCCAAAGTGAAACAGTTAATTGATACTCTGACTTTGTCTGAGTTAAGTACATTAAAACTTCAGACGTGTTGGCGAGTAGCCAAATATCTCGGTGTGACGTATAACAGGAATTACACCGCAGAAACTGTCAGAGCGTTAATTAAAGATATATTGTTTCCTGCTCATACAGAGATGTCTGATTATGATTCAGATTCAGAAAGCCTAGTGTCACAATTAGGAAGTATGACTCTATTTGATGACGTAGAAGAAAGAGCAACTAAGGCAGAAGTGTCTGAGCCTAGTGTAGCTCAGTTCTCGCTCACGCCTTCCCTCACTGACACAATAGTAGAGAGTGTAGCTGGTTGGATGACTCAGCCTAATACTAGTACAGTGTATGCTACACCTCTATCTACTTATCCTAGACCAGATCTAGACTCTCTAGAGACGGCTGGACGAAGTGTCCGACCTAAGGACCGTCCAGAGACATGTTAATTTCCTTACTCCTCCATTACCCACTGGTCCTATCTCTCAGGAACAGTTTGAGAGGTTTGAACGCCTCATTATGTTGCAGACTGCACAAATAGAGGCACAGAGGAAATTGAACGAAGAAGATTTCCAGAGAGAAAATGTTCGTCTTGGAAGACAACAGACTGATAGATCACAGGACACATTTAATGTGCAGAAAGCTGCATCCATGGTTCCTAAGTTTTTTGAGAGTGACTTAGACACCTATTTTGATGTGTTTGAGAACCAGGCACGTGCTATGAACTGGCCACGTAAGCACTGGGCTACCTTGTTGCACACAGCTTTGACAGGAAGAGCTCAAACTTGTACTGCTGCTTTACCATTTGCCAAGTACATTAGTTATGACGCTGTCAAGCAAACTATTCTAGAGACATATAACTTGTTACCTGTAAGTTATCAACGTGCATTTCGTACGTTACAACGACGACAAGATCAAACTTGTGTAGAGTTTGCTCGTGAGAAAAAAGTTGCATTTGAGAGGTGGTGTAGGTCTGCCAAGTGTAACAACTACGACAGCCTTGTTCAGTTGTTACTACACGATGAGTTTAACAACTGTATGTCTGCTGACATACAAGAATATCTGATCGATCATACTACCTCGGATATTCTGGAAACTGCAGCATTAGCAGACAATTACGAGATTTCTCACAAACTTGTACGTACTAAAACACAGAGAAACAAGGTAACTAAAAATTGTCCTAGAAGTTGGCAACCTAAATCAGCTGCTCATTGCCGGCCTGATGTACCTGCTACTGTAACTTCTCGTACCTTTACCAGGAAAACTCACAATCCTGAATCTGTCTCTGTGGCTAGACAGAAATCTGATATCGAGAAGAAGAAAGTTAAATGTACCTATTGTAACAGAAAAGGACATGCTAGAGAGTATTGCTATAAGTTAGAAAGAGATACGAGAAGCAGTCGTGCGGCTGGCGCCCCCACTCAAGTCGTATCCTCTTCCGAGCAACAAAGGCACCAAAATCCTAGTAATACCTCTGATCCTACTGTTTTAGATAATATTACTCAGGATAGATGACTAGCGTCAGAAAGTGTATCTGACGAAAAGATTCGTTCAGCGATGAGTCCTTACTTTTCGAGAGGTAAAGTAGGATTTGACGAATCACATCTAACTGAGATAATTACTTTCAGAGACACTGGCAGTTATCTCACGTTATTAAGAGAAGATGTACTGCCCATAACTGATGATACCTATTGCAAGATAGATGTATTGTTAGAAGCCTATGGAGGGGCTGTTATAAAAGTACCTCTGCACAAAGTTTACATTGAAACAAGCTATTATACTGGTTATATTTCAGTGGGTATATCCAGTGGTGTATTTCCCATCAGGTCAGTGGACTTGTTGATAGGGAACGATATCCTTCATGCTGGTATATGTAAAGAACCACTTGTGATTGATAATAACACTGATGATAATTATGCCATTGAAGCTTGTAGAGAGAAGCCTATTTTATTTCCTCTCAGCGCAATTACTAGAGCTATGTCAAAGATTCAACAACCATCCTTGTCTCCTGTTGAGTTAGTGGATGACAATGATTTGGGCTTGAATATGTTGTTTAGTGACGCTCTGCGCCCAGGATCATTAACACCGACTCCCGCCAGTCACCAACCTAGTCAGGACACAACTGACGTTAAATTTCTAACTCATGATGATTTAATCAAGGATCAGTTTGTTGATCAGTCACTGGAAAGACTGAGAGATATAGCAGTTACTGAGAGTGAAGCAAAGGATCTCGATAATTGTTACTATTATAGTAACGGTGTACTGATGGAGAAAAATACATGTAAGTTGTCAGCTGATAGTGTTTCCACCACAGTCAAGCATCTCGTAGTGTTACCAGTTACATTTCGTGAACAAGCCATTGATTTTGCTCACAATAGTCCCATAGGAGGACATTTGGGTGTCAAGAAGACACTCGGTAAACTGGCAAAACATTTTACTTGGCCAAAGATGAAGGAAACAGTAGCTGATCATGTGCGACGTTGCCACGTGTGTCAAGTGACAGGCAAGCCAGCACACACACCGCCACCTACACTTCTCACTGTGTTTACTAGTAGCAAAGTTCAGTTCATCTGGACTAGAGATTGTTCAGACTTGTTGAAAAGGTTGAAGCATCTGCTTTCCTCTGCTCCAGTGTTGAGTCCTAATTTCAATCTTCCCTTCTTTTTACATATAGATGCGAGTGGTTATGCAGTGGGTGCTGTGCTGCTCCAACAGTCAACATCCACTGACATTCTCCATCCTATATGTTACTATTCATCTAAGCTTAAACGACACCAGAAAAATTATGCCACTATTGAGAAAGAGGCTCTAGCTCTTGTGGTGTCCTTGGAACATTTTGACGTGTATTTGGGCACTTCCCCATTTAAAATTAACGATAAATACTATGAAGAGTAAAAGTGCTAGGATCATGAGGTGGGCTCTCAGAATCCAACCTTATTCTATTAGTATAAAACACATAAGTGGTCATTGTAATGTAATTGCTGACGCTCTGTCACGTCCTTAATAATTATCAGTTACATTAAATTAACGTAATTTTATGCCCAAATACCCTTTGTTACTTGCTTTGTCAAATTCAGTAGAGTAACTTATTCCCTCAAGCCCATATGTCTAATTATTATATTTACATATTCAAAGTAGTGATGTGTGTGAGGAGGAGACATAAGCTGAGTGTTGAGTGGGTAATGTGGTGAGGGCAATGTTACTGCGTGGAGGAACACTGTCCTGCCGCAGACCCTCCCCCGTCACTACACACCTTAAGCTGTTTTATACTCAGATGTCCATACTGCATAGCATTCCACAACCACTACTTAAGAGTGGAATGCTGTCTCCTGTCTATAGCACAAGACTATTATTTATATGCAGTCTACACTACTATGATCGAGCCTCAACGTGTCATGCTTGTCTACGCTATCCTGTCTCTACACTGATGTACATAACCACGAGTATGCAGAGATACGATACTGTGTACTGCCCTAGTACTAGGGGTATATCTTAGTGATATAGACACTGTAAAATTATAGAAGTGCTTGGCACAATAGTGACTCTGATTAATTTTTATATTAAATTGTATTGATATGAGTAATCGGTAATAATGTGAAAGACATTAATGTAACTCCTAGTGCGACCGTTTGTCGTGTTGGGGGGGTGTTGCAACCCCTGAAAGGGTTGCAATATATATATAATGTATATTACCTTTTCATATAATTTTATATTGCTTATATTTGCGATAATAGCTAAATTGTAAATATATTGCTTTATATTATTAATATTTGACTTACTTAAATTTTGTTAGGTAGGATGTAACATATTGTGTGCTCAGTTCAAGTCTTGATTGTCTAAATACTGTAATTATCGCTCTTTGCTTGTTACTCTGCCGGCTTCTGTTACTGAGCAGCAACTGTCCACGGAGCTATTACGTGATCGAAGGGGGGTGTTCTCACCTCCCCTGAAGTATTTAGTCTGGTCTAGACTCTCTTGGTGGTTGGACGTATACCAGACAAAGTGCCTAAATCTCTCTTATAGGCCCTTGTTGGAAGAGCGTCTCTGTTAGTTCTGTAGAACTCTGTTCACAGAACATTGTCTAGACTTAGTGATTTTCGACGTTGTACTGAGGTTGTGTGTCGCATAGACACTCTGAGCAACTCAGGTCCTGAGCTGTAGCTTCTGACCTAATTTGTACTGGTATCTGTGTATTATCACAGTCGGGGATTTTCTTATGCTGAACTTAGATTCAGTAGTATGGGAGTTTTGTGACTTTTGTGGAGGATCTGCAGATGGTCCCTACTTAGTGTCGTTATATTATCTCCTTGTTCCTGATTCTGTGTCGCAGTTGCTTGTTATATTGCTATTGGGCTTAGCATTCTTTTTATTGTTCAAGCAGACTGTTCTGATTGCCAGTTGGTCAAGAAGTTAGTTTATTTGAGGACTTTGTCAGTCACTTGTTTAAGTCTAGTCGAGTCGTGAGACATAGCGAACTACTTAGAGCACTGACACACATACACAGAGTCCTCAGGTCAAGAAGGGAAACTGGTCAGTGGCTGGACAGCAGGGAACGAAGTTGACGATCAATAATACGAATGGAAAGGTAGAAACGATGAAGAAGAAAGAGACTGCCGTGGAAACTGTTGTGGAAACATCTAATACATTCTCAGTGGTACCCGACGAATGTGAGTCGACTACTGGGAACGTCACGACGAACGACATCAAGGAAGGTATGAATATTGTTGTTGTTGGGGATAGCCAAGTTAGGTATATGGATAGGGCATTCTGCTTGAAGGACAGGAGTAGGAGACAGAGAGTTTGCTTTCCTGGGGCTAGGATGGAGGATATTGTTAGCTGTCTGGATGACATCATGAGAGGTAATGGAAGCAATCCTATTATCTGTCTCAGTGCTGGAGGCAACGATGTTGGCAGATGTAGGAGTGAAGACCTGATTAGCAGGTATAGGTCAGCAATAGAAATAATTAGAAGTAAGGATGGGAACCCTGTCATATGTGGTGTTTTGCCAAGGAGGGGAGTTGGAAATGAATGGTTGTCCAGGGCAATTGGTGTCAATTGCTGGCTGGACAAATACTGTAAGGAAAATGCGGTAACATTCATTGACAACTGGGACCTCTTCTATGGCAGAAATGACATGTATGCCAGGGATGGGGTTCACTTATCTAGGTCTGGAGTGGTAGCACTGGCAACTGCAGTGGATGGAGCAGTTAGGACTTTAAACTAGGAATAGTTAGTGGTATGGGTTTTGGCAGGAAAACAGTGAAGTCCCATAGTAGTAATATTACGAGTTCTAGGGAGACTAGTAATAAGCAGAACAAGGTAGATATTGAAAAGCCAGTGACTTTGGGTGATAAGGACAGTAATAGGTTTAGTAAAAAAACAGAAATGAGCAGGAAGGGTAAAGAGAAAGGAGAGTCTTTCAATGTTTATTATGCTAATTCCCGTAGTGCTAGGAATAAGATGGAC